>NC_058376.1:75024573-75324573 GCF_018350175.1 Felis catus
GGTCTACAGATACAGGTAAAGTTCAGTTTTTTTAGTTTTCCTTTTCTGAAGGTGATACAACGAGTGACCGATGTCACTGTACAACTTGGTTGAACATACACCCTAAATTTTTAATTAACAACAGTTGGGTCTCCAGGGTTCTATGCTACCAATGTCAGGATAGAACACCAAACACAGTTAATAGGTGGAGTCCTGGGGTGAGCCATGTCAGTGGGGGGGGGGGGAGAGAATCTTCACATTGGTTGTTAATGTGTAGACTAAATGTGTTTACTAAATGAATGCATTCATTCCCTGGTGGTTTGGCTATCATATAGACCAGAGGTCAGCAAACGTTTCTTACATAGGGCTAGACAGTAAATACTTTAGGCTCTGTGGACTAGACAGTGTCTGTTGCAATTACTCAGTACTACTGTTGTAGTGAAAAGCAGACATAGACAATCAATAAAAAGTAGGTGTGACTATGTTCCAATAAAACTTTATTTACAAAAAGAGGTGTTGAGTTGGATTTGGCCTATGGACTTAGCTGGCCCCTGATTTACAAGAGAGATTGGCTTAAATTAGCTTGAGTTTTTCAAAAGAATGTTAAAATTAAAATGTTTGTTGATGGTATCATTGTTCTCATTGCTTTGAACACTAGACTCGGGGCAAATCTTTACCACCCCGGGTTTTAATTTCTGTAAGGATAAATTAAGGGTAAAATGTGGGGAACTATACCATAGGTATTCAAACTACTTTCTTCTGAAAAGGCCTGCCTGACCTCCAAAAGGAAAGGCAGAAAAGGGACTGCTCTTTTTGAGGTAAGGCGTGGACAAACTCCCCTTCACAGACTCCATGATGCTCCTGAGGCACCGGAGCCCCAGCAACCAGTGAAAGATTGAAAACTACTGAATGATGTCTAAGATTGCCATTTATACCCTAAATTCAGCAATTCAAGTATTATTGCTTGGAGTAGAGAATTCATTTTTGTCTCAAAACCAGATTTTTCTCCTCATCGGAAGGCATATATTCAGATAAGTAAAATTCTGAATCTGGGAGACAAGCAGGGATAGCTAAATGGATGATGGCTAGGTAGTCCTGCCTTTAAAACTAACCATGCAACACTAGACTCTCTTATCTGCAATGTAAGTATAACAGATTAAATATATTTTTGTGTTAAACTCTATAATTCAGGCCTTCTGGTCTATCTGTCCCCTTTGTGCAAAAACATTTTGTGACTACTGATTATTTGTTTCATTAATGTACTCAGCAAACATTAATTGAACATCTACCATATGCCAAACACATTGCGAGACCCTAGGGAACCAAAGATATTAAGACTTAAGTCTATTTATTGGGAACTAATTTCATCTATAAACAAGAGTAAAAAGTTTCAAGCTGAACAAGAAAGCTGATACAAACTAATTTGTGAGTTTGGAGATTAAAAAAAATAAACATTGCAAATAGATCAATATGGACTGGGAAGGCTCATCTTTTAAACAAATGTTTTTCTGAGCAACTATTCTGTGGCATTTCTGTGCTAGGTGTTAAGGCATTGTAAATTTGGGTAAAATCACAACAAAGTAAACCCAAAAGAGAAATTCCATATTCAAGGAACTCTCATCCCAGGGGTGGAAAATAAAAAACATGTGAATGAATAATTGCAGAACAATGAGCTAAATACAGCACTAGAAGCAAGAACAGAGAGCAGTAGGCAAACTTTCCAGTGAACTAAAGACAACAGAGGGATGGAGACGGAATAGAGTATTCGACTCAGGCGTGTGCAAACTGTAGTACTTGGGGAACAGAAAGTTTTCCTATGTGTTTGGAGTATAAGGAGCAGAGGAGGGCTGGCAAAAGATAAGGGCAGGAAGCCAGATTCGAAGATTTCTGGGCTTGCCTGAGAAGTTGGCATTTAATTTATTAGCAAAATAGAGCCACTGACACTCAGAAACAGGAGAGGGTCATTCTTGGATCCTCAGGAAGAGAGTGATATAGAGCAGAAGATTCATAATCAGGACCTAAGGTAGTAGGCTTATATTAGTCCTCAGAAGAGAAAACAACACATACATACTCTCTCTCTCTCTCTCTCTCTCTCTCTCTCACACACACACACACGTGCCCACCACAACCCTCCCCCAACATGCACTAGTGCACACACATGGGCAGCCATGGTTCATTTGTTCTGAACTGAAAGGGATTTCATAGAAAATTATCATCCAAGCCCTTTCAACACAAATCACTTGTTCTAAATGGTATGATAGACAAAGAATAATTTTGACTTGTTCTAATTGTTATTTCTGCTTTGTCATTGCAAGAGGTGAACAAAATATGTCTTGGTAGTTACTGGCTGGGACAATCTGAAAGCTGAGACCCCATGGCAGTGATAAACTTTTTTTGTTTTCCCGCCACCTGGATAAAAATGGAATAGAAAATCCCATGATTGTTGGCGATTCTCTTGTAGTAAGTGCTTTCTGGACAACCAAAGTAATTTCTCAATGAATGTGAGTTTGGAGAGAAATGGGACTGAAAATGCAACGCTGGTTCCTGGTTCAGTTTTAAGTTTTGAGAGTACCACACTGTGGCCCCTCACCACCATCAACTGTATCACAGCAGCATTTATCTTCTCTAAGGGAAAGCCATTTCGAAAACCCATCTACACAAACTGTGAGTATATGAAGTTTAATTTTCCTTCCATTTCCCCACCCTCCCCAGAGTTGCAGTTCAGTGGTACAGTGATGGCTGAACTCTGGAATGAAGTATCTACAAATGGTTGTATAATGCTTTTGTGACTTGCTCTCATTCTTACAAGCTCTCCCTCTAGTTATCCACCATTTTTTTTTGTTCTTTTCTTTCACTTTCTGTATTTTCTCAGCGTTATCTTGCAATTAAAAAAGAGGGGCGCCTGGGTGGCTCAGTAGGTTAAGCGTCTGACTTCGGCTCAGGTCATCATCTTGCAGGTCCTGAGTTTGAGCCCCACATCAGGCTCTGTGCTGACAGCTCAGAGCCTGGTGTCTGTTTCAGATTCTGTGTCTCCCTTTCTTTCTGCCCCTCCCCCACTTGCACTCTGTCTCTCTCTCTCCCAAAAATAAATACACGTTAAAAAAATTTTTTTAAATGTAATTCCATTTAAAGTGTTTTTTTTTTTAATGGAGTATTGAAGGATAATTTTCATGAGTGGTAGAAACCTGGGCAGGAAACTCCTTATGTGCAGATACACACATGCATTATTAAATAGTTAGGAGTCCTGTCCTGTTGTGAGTCATCAAGAATGATTTTGAGTATATATATCCTGATACTTTGTAAAAGACTTTTCTAACCAATTCAGATACAACTTGACCTCTTTGTAGCTTCACAACATTGGGCAAGTTACTTTATTCTGTGCATTTCTTGAATCACCAGTGAGGATGAACACATTTTCATGATTTTAGCCATCTCTTCTCTGAATTGCCTACGTACATTTTTATCCATTCTTTTCCAACAGGGTCACTCTTCTATGTCTTATTTATTTGTATGAGTTGTTTATTCCTTTGCGATTGTCTTCGCATTGCCTTTAGGCACAGAGAAGTTTTTCCCATTGCAAAATCAGGTAGATTAGCATTTCTCTTGTTTTTTAAATTTCTTTTAATGCTTTTTAAATCTAACTTCATCATACAGTTTGAAGTAGAGATCAAACTACTTTATCTAACTAGTGGCTCGTTTTCCCAGCAGATTTTATTACTTAATATTTCTTTTCATCATTTATTTCCCAACTGATTATATGCCACCTTTATCATACCTACATATTCATGTATACTTATGGCTTCATTATATACATAATTTATATTATGTGAGTTTTTATGTTATATACTAACATATTAATTTATATACAATTAATTAGTTCCTAGACTATCTTTTCTGTCTCATTAACATGCCAGCTTATTCTTGGTCTATCACTATACTTTAAAAATTATAGTTTCATTTATTTAGCTACAGTTTTATAATGTTTTAATAAGCAGTTAGATTGATGTATCTTCATTACTCTTCAGTTTTCAAACATTTTTTACTTCTCTTTCTTGTTCATCTTTCCAGATAAACTCTAGAATAAATTGTAAGGCTTTTTTAAAATTCCTTTTTTGAATTTTGATACTTTGGGGAAATTGTAATGTTTACACAATTAAGTCCTCAGTTTTAAAGACATATTATATTATGCTTCTCCATTTGTTCATTCTTTATTTAAAAAAAATTTTTTTTAATGTTTGTTTTTGAGAGAAAAGAGGGCACGGCAAAGAGAAAGCCGAAGCAGGCTCCGGGCTCTGTGCTGTCAGCACAAACCCCTAGATGGGGCTTGAACTCAGGAACTGTGAGATCATGACCTGAGCTGAAGTCGGACACTCAACCAACTGAGCCACCCAGGCCCCTCAAATTTTATAGCTTTTTGATATCTGCATTTCCTGTTGGATTGATTTTGCGTGTGTGGGTAGTGGTTTGTTAGGTTATTAAGCTTGAAAACTCTTACTTTTTCTTTCCTGGGGAAAAAAAAAACTTTATAGATGTATATGGTCTATTCTTGACAATTTGCAAGAACCCAGTAAAATAATCTGGCTCTATATCCTTCCTTTGAAAGAATTGGTTTTTTTTTAAAGGACTAATTTGTTACCCTCTTTCTATTATTTTATTTTATTTTATTTTATTTTATTTTATTTTATTTTATTTTATTGTTTTAATGTTTATTTACTTTTGAGAGAGAGAGAGACAAAGTGTGAGTGGGGGAGGAACAGAGAGGGAGACAAAGAATGCAAAGCAGGCTCCAGGCTCTGAGCTGTCTGCACAGAGCCTGACAGGGAGCTCAAACTCAGGGGCTTCGAGATCATGACCTGAGTTAAAGTCGGACATTTAGCTGATTGACCCACCCAGGTGCCCCAAATTATCCTGTTTTTAAACTGTGTTTTCACATAACAAGTTTTCCCCCAGATATTTCTAGTTCATTGAGATTATTGAGTCTCAGCATAAGATTTTGAGTCGTATGTTCTTATAATGTTATTGCCTTTTATAACTCTTTTAATATTCTCATCCTGTATGTGTTACCTTTCATATATTCTTACAAGAACTATATTTTTGCTGGTTTTCTTTAAAAGACCAGTTCTCAGATTTAATAAATTCTGTATGCTTTCTCTTTTCTAACTTATTAAATTTTGTTTTTTTCATTCTTTTTCTTCCTTCTTACTTTCTCTGAAAAAATTGTAATGTTTGAATTGACTTTATAATGTAAGTATTTTCTTTTGATTCTTGTGAAACAAGAAAATCATTCAAGATCGACAAAGTTTGGGCCACGTTCTTTACATTTTCACATGTCTCTATGACTTGATTTCTTCTCTGACCCACCTAGTTTTCAGAATAGAGAGGTTTCCTTTTCAAGTGGAAAGGGATGTCATTTTCATTCCTCTAGTCCTCTTTATTCAACAGTCTGCAAATGGACTTGATTTGCTTTTTTTTGTCCCAGCTGATGTTTTGAATTTTGTGTTAAATCTGTATGTTAGAAGGGATTTTTCATTAAATTTAGTTAATAATTTCTAGTTTTATTGTCCTGATCAGAGAACCTGGCCTTTAAAATTTCTGCTCTGGGGAATTTACTATAGTTTTGCCATCGTATGGCATAACCTGTAATCTGTAATTTTCTAAATAAGTCATAGATATTAGAAAAGTAAACCTCATTCCTATTCCTAAATTAGAAACATACCTTTACTATGTTAAACTAGTTTTAGTAATTATTTACCATTCTATCTATTGTCACTACCACACCCCATTTTTTTTTTTTTGGTACAGCTGTTTTTTCAAAGGTTTTGAGAGCATGCTAAGACCTTCCTTTCATTTTATATTTTCTATAAACTTCTTCCTGATTTTCTTATGATATTTTTTAGTTTTGATTCAGTGTTTGATAATGCCCTTGGCTCTTGTCACAACAAATCAAGATTCTGCTTTATGTTTTAAGGGAAATCACTTATAGTCCTTTTTTTTGATTGTGAATGTATTTTACAAGGAGGATATGATATATTACTTTGGCAAGTACTTTAGTTTGAACAGTAACTACAAAGCTTTTTACATACATTGAATTAAGTGAGAACCGAATTAGTTACATCATAGTGACTTAAAGCTTGTGGGTAAACTCAAGTCCTACATCGAAAATAACTGAAAATCTTAAGTTAAAAACAAGTTTTATAAACAAATATTCTAACAACAGAATCTCCTAATAAGTCATTTAGTCTCAAAAGTCCTTGGAACTTTCTATTACAATATCAAGCAATTTTATTTTCAACTCTGTATCTTTCTTGATAGCCTTTGGCAGATCAACTTTATAATGAGACGATCTAGAAAGAATACAAACTTAATCTTTATGGAAACAGATGTGACTATTTGCAAACCCTTCCCTTCCTTGCAAACAATCTGTAGTGTCTTGCCCAGGACATGTCTTCCCAAATGACGTGTGCAAAAAGAGTACCATTCTTTCAAGCTTCCTCATCAACAGCAACTGATCTAGGGAGGCAACATTCACTTCCGTTTATCATTATGTTCTCCAATCAAAGCTGAATTACATGAAGGCCTTATAATTTTCCTTCCACACTGGTCATTCGTGTGCCCACCTGGCCTGCTTTTCAGATCATTAGTCTAAGGATGGTGTGATGTGTCCAGCACTCCACTCAGTTGCTGTGACTACCAGGCCTTCGTCAGGATGGGCACTTGGGGCATCATCTTCTTCCCAACATCTGGGTCCCTGGGACATGGAAACAATGACATAAATGAAAAATCCACACAGCCATCTCCTGGTCTCTTCTTACCCAGCTGCACACATTATTTGGGGAAATAAGCGATCCTGGTGCCCCTGCTTTTTCTTCTCTCTGCTTCACACCCCCCCCAAGCAAGCCTGGCTCTTCTTCTGGGAGGTGTGGCATCTAGCTGTATATATCAAGTGAAGCTTGGATGAATATGAGGGGGTGTGTAGGTGCACAGGGGTGAAACAGCTTTGATGTCTTCACAAAAATAGGGCCAGCTGCAGAGGCACTGTCATCTCCGATTTTTGGTTGGTATAGACCTGTATAGAGTTGGGGGCTGGCAGGCCATAAACCTTGGAATAAATGAAGTAGAGAGAATACAAGAGAACATCCAGTTTGTTTGTTTGTTTATAAATTTTAGAGTGTGTTAGGATCCTTTATATCATGGCAACACTGATGAAATCCAATTGTTTGGGCCTGAAGGTGCTAACCTCATCAGAAAACCTTTGTAAGGCCCATCTACAAAGTGTGTAAAAGCTCTGTGGATGCAGACGTGGGTAGGGCCGGAGGGATAAAAACAGTGGTGTTGGCACAGTGCATCCTGGGAAGTTTAAGCTTCCTAAAGCAAAGCCATTCGGGCAGGTTGGAGAGAAAGAACCCAGCAGATGTACATGATAGCTCCTCATGCTTTCAATTCAGAGTCCTACAGAAGGGCATACAAAGTCACTTTTAAGTGGTTACAGTCTAGTAGATGCATAAAGGAAGATCTTGCAAAGCAAGGTGTTACATAACCCTATGAAAGAAAACTTTGTGAGAGAGGCCTGGGTAGTCCTTAAAAAGAACGTGGTGTCTGAATTGGGCTTTTTAAGAAAAATTTAAGAAAAACTGCCAAGACATAAAGAATATCCGCTACACAGGGTACTTCGTGAACAAAGTCCTCCGTGGAAGTAGCAGGTTTGTGATTTAACCCCCCTCCAACACATAAGAAGGAGCAATAAGAGACTAGAACAGAAAGGCTGATGGAAATTGGATTCCATTCAAGGAAGGCCTTGAATGTCAGTTGAAGACCCTTGGACTTTATTCTCCAGGCAACAAAGAATGCAATGATACTAAGAGGACTGACCGTTCATCCATTCATGCACAATTCACCAGACACGCAGTGATAAAGCATTGGGGCTTCTCTGGTGACCCTTCACGTAGGCTGGTCACTGCAGGGCGTCCCGGCCCTCCTGGACTTCTCAGCTGACGTGAATCCCTTTATGGAGTGTCTTGTATTAGATCAGCAGTTTTCCATAGCACGCCTTTCAAAGGAAAGATGTGAAGCTGTCACCTTTGTCTGGTAAGCATTAGAACATATTTTAAAACATATGAGGATCTATCAAAACATCTGAAGATATAGCCGATATTTGCCCAACAGAGATGATTCTGCAGTGTGTGCCAAATTATATGAAACATTCGTTTAGCATCTAAAAATAACGTTTGGTGTTTCTTCAGATATATTCTCATTTCTGCTGATATCTGCCTTGGGCCTCACAGTTTTCATTCTGTTTTCTGACTTTCAAGATATATATCGTGGAATGGAGGTAAGTGGTATTCATTTCCACCTCTGGAGTGACTCATATGTGCAATGGGACCATATTTGTACTGTAATTTGCAAGTCAGGCATTACCGTATTCTCTCCAACCATTTCACATTGTCGAGGCTATTCTGACTTCCTAGAGGAACAAATTACTCATCACACGTATGCTAACCTCTGCTTGTTCCCATATCATCTGTATTATCAATTTGGAAAATTTATCCTATTCACACGTAAAAATGCTTTTGGATACTTTATTCATCCATGTTATGCTAATATGATAAACTGATGTGCTAATTCAGTAATTCTTCAAGTGTCGTTTTTTAAACATAAAGTAGAAATCCTTTATAATGTAGTTGTAAGGAGTAAGAAAAAGTTGACTTGTAAGCCAATCAGGTTCTGTCTGTCAGACATTGACTATGGGGAGATTTATTTCAGTGGGCATCATTTAATCCAAGGGGTGGTGGGTTAAAATAAAATTTAAGAAGAGGTCATTGAACCCATTCTTAGAGCCAGCATTGTGGGAGAAATGAAAGAGAGGGATTGACTCGACTTGCAGTCTATAGTTTTGTTGAGGACATTGTGTCCTATGCGAGTGAAATGACATGGCCACCTGGGACCACCTGTGCTTGTAGAGGGTGTAGAGAGAAGTGGGAAGAACACAGGAAGGAGGAGCTCTCAAGGGGCCTGTACGCTGTACCATCATGGAGGGCCTCATGGAGCAGGCTCAACTTGATCTGGGTCCACAAGATAGGCTGGATTTTGCTAGGTAGGAGGTAAGGGTATTTCAAACCAGGAGAACAGCCTGAGCACAAGCAGAGAGGGCTGCAAGAATCTCTTTTGTCTTGGAAATGCAAAAGAATGTAAGGTGGCTGAAATAAAAATCGAAAGCAAGGCTTGTTTCACAGAATGCTTGGAAGATTGGCAAAGCCTGAGGCTACATGCTGCGGAATGTGAGGAAGGCGTGGTGTGGCTGGACAAAGGTGGCCAGGGGAGTTTGGGCTTTCTCCTGAGAGCAACAGAGAGTCAAGGAACATATCTGAGCAGGCTTTCCAGCAGGGCTTTTAGGACAGCCTGATTACGTGATGGCAGCCTAATTACGTGATGCTATATACTTGAGCAGAGAGTCTATGGAGGGAGATGCATTTAGGAAATGAGAGTCTAGACCATTTAGTCACTTACAAGACATTATGAGGCTCCAGAGCATGCTTGTCACTAGCGAGCCCAAGATGTGTAAGGCGTGGGCACAGCCCTTCAGTTCAGAGGTTAGGAAGGAAGAGCATCCCGTGGGCAGATAATTCCAAAGCAGTGTGACAAGTGTTTCCAGGCCAAGGGATGGAGAGGAGTCTTCTCAGATCAGGGCAGGAGCTGCAGGGAGGGGAAGGATCAGGTTCTCCACTACGCTCTGACCCACTGCCAGATCTCACAACGGTCTCCAGACAGCTCTGCACCCAGGTGCTCTGTCTCACAACCCTGAGAAAGGCAGTCTCTACATGAGGGGAGGAAATAAAGCGCAATAACCCGCTCGGGATGCGAATTGACTGGGGATGAGAATTGCAAGGGGGCAATCAGATGCTGTGGAGGATCTGTGGTTTTAGTCCTAACAACAGCTCAGCCCCCATGTTTGACTTTGGGATCAGAAAGGGGGCTGTGGGAGTAGTCTCTTGCCACTGATGCCAGCATGGGAAGTTGTAGTGTTAATACCTATCAGTTATTCATAATTGGTGTCCAATAGGTACCCTTGAAATCCTTAAAAGAGGTGGGTTGTGTGCGTTCAACTTTGATAAAGCCATTAGACTTAGGACTCGGAACCTTTGTTCAGAAATTTTCCACCTGGTATCAAAAGCAACTGATAAACCTCTTTGACCTTTATGTTTTACACATACGTCAATCTCACTGAATGAATGAACTCCAAGTAGATTTTAACTTTGGGAGGATTAGAAGTGATAGCATTATTAGATGAATGACTTTATCCTGCATCCTCTTACCTCCATTTGAAAAGATAAAAATGAAGAGAGACACACAGGTTCCAAAGTGTTTTGTCCCATGTCTGTGACCCATGGCACATTTTACCGAATGTTTACTCTCAGGCAGTGGAGGAAACACAGGCCAAGAGGCAGTCAGTTCTCATTTGAATTCTGGCTCTGTTTATTGATTGACTTTGCATCCTTAGGCAAAGCACTGACCTCATCTTTGAAGTGGAGAAAGCAATGCCTACCCTCCGAGCTCAGAGAGCTGTTACAAATACATAAATTGAATAAGATAATGTTTATTTGTGTGTGTTTTCAAAATTTAAGGTCTGCATGGTATAAAGCTAAGAATCTTTTTTTACCAGTTCATCCCAACACTGGCATCATGGAGGGTTTCGATTTTGGTGGCAGCCATCACCCAATTCTGTGTGGCCTTCCTCGTAGAGGTAAATTTCTTACAATTTTCCGAGAAAATAAACAAATAAAGGGTGTCATTCTCAACAGGTACCTGTTTTTTAGATGGACCGTTTTTGTCTCCCAAAGTGACAGTTATTAATGGTTTGTAAGAACTGTGTATGTTCTCTTTGGGGGAAACACTTGCAGAGTGATTTAAACTTCTCTAAAGGCTGCATAGAAATATTCATAGGATCCATGTTGAGCATGGAAGGCAAAACATCAAAATAACTCTAATTTTTGTCTCCCATGAAGGCATCGTAGTGTATTTTTCTAGTATTACCAATAAGCTAGTAGAGACTAGACCAGGTGACCTACAAGCTCTAAAATTCAATGAGACCTTTCAGCGTGAAGAGCTGTTTTCAGAAGGGCTTCCTTAAGAGTGGAAGGAAACCATTGCTCATCTAGTCAATTCTTACTCTTGAAAGTCTTCCCCTATAGTATTTTTCTTCTATACACTGTCATTAAATGACTTTACCTACTCAGTGAAAGTCCTGGGTATTATTTTTTAAGGGACGGTTTAAAAAAAAAGATTCTTGTATTGTAAATCCCTTGGGAAAAGGGTTCAAACAAATCTATGTACATATATGTGTGTGTGTGACACATACATCATTGTATACAATGAGTGTAAAATTTCTCATACTCTAAGGAATTACATTTGAGACTATGTATACTTTTATGTATTTTATTTTTTTAAATTTTTTATTCATTTATTTTGATAGAACATGAGAGGAAGAAAGGCAGAGAGAGATGGGGAGAGAAAATCCCAAGAAGGCTCTCTGCTGACAGCATAGAGCCCAATGAAGGGCTCGATCTCACAAACTGTGAAATCACTACCTGAGCCAAAAATCAAGAGTCAGATGCTTAACCAACTGAGTAGCCCAGGTGCCTGAGACTATATAGATTTTCAAATAATCCTAAAGGGGAGGAAAAAAAGTCTACATGTATGAAGTTTTTCATCGTAGTATTATCTATGGTGGTAAAATTTCATTTTATCTTAATTATAAAACATTTTAATGTTTATTTATTTTTGAGAGAGTGTGAGCAGGGGAGAGGCAGAGAGGGAAAGAGACACAGAATCAGAAACAGGCTCCAGTCTGAGCTGTCAGTACAGAGGCTGATGCGGGCTCGAACCCATGAACCATGAGATCGTGACCTGAGCCAAAGTTGGACGCTTAACCAACTCAGCCATGTTGGTAAAATTTTAGATTCAACCTATATGTTCAAAAGTAGAGATGGTGTTTGTTTAAATTAATCGTTATACACCAATTTGAAAAAATGGTATAGGATCATTAAAAGTGATTATTTAGAAGACTGTGGCTACATGTGAAAGTCTAGCATAACCAGAAGTGGAATGCAAAATTTGACCATTCCTATTATAAATGTGTAAACATTGTGAGTGCATGTGAACATAGAAAAAAGAGAACCCTCACCAAACGGAAAGCAAAACCCATTTGATTTCTAGAGTTCCGCCATTCATTCAACAAACCATCAGGTGGCACCTTGTAAGTGGCCTGTGGCAGGTAGCAGTGATTTTTTTTTTTCCTTTTCTCGATTTTGAGAATATTTTGTTATCATTTCAGTCTGGCAGTAAAGTAATTCTAAGTGAATCACCAGCCAGGATTTAACTAGGAAATCTGTAGAAATGAAAGGCTGTAAGCTTTTGGTGTGAACACAAGCACACTGCCTTCTCAAGGGAGAGAACTAAGGAGCTGCTAGACTAGGTGGGGACAGCAGGGAGTAAAGTTGCTGCAGAAGCAGCTTTAAATAAGTACATCTGAGAGACAGGCCTCGGGCGGGCGGTGAGCACCCTGGCTGCAGGGGAATGTGGAAAGATGGTTTGATTGTTTTCTCCACCTGATTTCTCAGGATTTCATCCTTCAAAATCGAAAGCTCTGGCTATGGATCAAAAAAGAATTTGGATTCTATTCTAAAAGTCAATATAGGCACTGGCAAAAAACGCTGGCGGAAGATTCCACCTGGCCTCCCACAAACAGAACGGATTATTCAGGTGATGGTGAATATGGATTCTACATCAACCGTGGCTATGAAAGCCCTGAAGAGATTCCAAAAGCGAAACTCGGATTGGAAGGCCAAACCACAGAACAGCATTTTTGGACCAGGCTGTAATCAGAATTATTGTCATATGGGGTTAACAGCATCTCCTTGCTCCCAGAAACTAACATATTGTGGAGAGGTGATGACAGTCTACCTCTACCTTTATCCATCAGAGAATTCAAGGTGCATTTCTCGATGTATTGAACCTTGCAAAAAAGAACCTTAAATATGCTTATTTTGACTGTATCCTCCACTACTGAGGAAAAACATGAACTTCCTCGATTGTCTTTTTTTTCCCTTAATATTGCATACCATTATCCTGGCGGAAATGCCCAAGCTTTTATGGTAGTGAAATTAGTGGTATGAACATCAGTAGAAGGAAATTTCAAGAAGAGTTTGGTCTTTGAAAGTTTCACCAATATATCTTTAATTCACAGACAAATAAAAGAATAAGTCTTTCTATCAATAAATTATCACAAGTTTACTGAACCTTATATTCACTTGTGAAGACCATTTATGTACCTATCTTTTCCCAAGGTCACAAAATTCCTCTTTTTGCTTCTTTTGTATGGCTTTAATAAAGAAAGAAGAACTGAGATTTCCTTCAGAAAAATTAACTCTGTAATAAGTAGAGAATGATGGAGGTGCCTGTTAACTGCCTATAATCTTGGCTTGGGCACAGCTTATATCTAAGCCAACTCCACTGATGTTGGCATCACCCAAAGTATATTGTTTTGGGGCAGTGAGCCTGAACGTCCGTGGTAGAGCACAAAGATAATGGGATAAATGTTAAAATATACTTTTCACTTAAAGAAGCATGACACTTTGTTATTTGTTGCTATGGACAGATGAAACCCTCAGGTTCTAAGTCAAAAAATTGGTTCAAACTCAGCATTGCTCATCTTAAAACACAACCCTGGGGAAGGGACTCCTAATGTTTGTGTCTACAGCATGACAAGCATCAGGCTGCTGAACGACCTCAAGTCCCATTTCGTCTTTTCATTATTTTACTCAATCATTATGTGCACACTAATGGCCACAAGAAAAGGTATATCCTCTGTAAATATATTCTGTATGCTATTACCTTTAATATATATCTACCTCTCGGTGACCTTGAGAGGACATACATCTCTAGTGAACCTTTTAAATTAGCTAGTAGGCTTTCCTTGTGACCATAAATTGAGTTTTGCTAATTTAACAGATCTTTAATGGCTCATAGGCAATTAGCTAACCAGTTCTATCCCACGAGCTCCAGTTATGTGCCTAATACTGTGATGGATGCATTCAATAATGCCTTTATAATTCTGTAATCCTTAGAGCTGAAAAAATGTTTTTAACATTTCAGCAATGCATTGCTGTATATAGTACTATATACTTTGTTATACACACCAGCAGCATAAATGCAAATTCCTATAAAAACAAACCCTTTTTATTTGCATTTTATTTGCTTTTTAACCTTTTCTTGGGTGGATGGCTTTAGAGAGGGATTATTTTAAAACGTGTCTAATTTAGTGACTACCAATGAAAGATGAAAAGACAAAGCAGAGTTCTAGATTAAGAAATGTATGCCAACCTAAAATATATGGCAGCTCAGATTTCTTGAACTGGCATATTTGTATTTAGTAATTTGACCTTCAGAATCAGAAGGTTCAATTGACACACTATGACATTTAGATAACATAAAAAGATTTAAAAAATCTTTATTCAATAAATGTACAGCCTCCCTTGCCCAGTTTTTCCAACACCCTATTAGTTATCTGATGGATGATGATATTTATTTCATAGATCTTTTTTGTGTGTGTGTGGGGAGGGCACATAATAAAGTTGAACTCTATGCTTGACTTTGCTGAAAGTACTCTCAGAGAAGGGCTTAATAGTCTTGGAAGAAATGTTTGATAAAAGCACAATGAGCATGACCCTGGACAGTCTTAAGCTGCCCATCATGAAGAATGGACATTTTTATGGGAAAACTGATGACTAACTTTCTGAGCTTTCCTCTCGGTGAACACCACTGGAGCCTGAACACGACCTATGTGGAAAGGTATCATCGAATTCAATTCAGAAGTGCATTTGTGACCCAGCATAGCTAGGACTGCCTGTGGAGTGGAGGGGTCTAGAATTCACTAGTAAGGTTTGACCTGAAGATCCTCAGGAGCTCCTTTCTGTCTCCACTTCCATTCCCTCTCCCATCGGCTGGCGTGGTAATCCCACCACACCCGAGTCTCCTGCTTTGGGTAAAATTTGCCCTCTGCGGTCATACTTTATTAAAAGGTAAGCACACCCTGGGAAAGGTAACACATTACAATCTCACCCTAATTTGACAATATTAGAAAAATTCCTTTTTTTTTTTTACTATTACTTGAAAGGAGAGCATAAAAGGAAGAAGAAACTTAATGTAGAATAAAAATGAAGGGGTGACTTTGGATCACGGTATCCGGTAGAAGACACCCACCCCTCCCAGAGGACAAGTGGAGGAAGAGGGAGTTTGGGGGTTATCTGGAGACAGAACTGGTGTCATAAGAAAGGGAACGGATTAGACAGGGAACAAGGAAGAGAGATGGGGTCCCTATCATTAATAGGGTCATAGACCCTATCTATTCATTGAGTCTTCTGTTTAGTTACTTTATCTACCGCGTTCCTTATTCCCCGATCATACCCTCTCACCCCCATTTAATTGAACTTTTTCTTTGTTTAATGTCATGCTTTTAATTATGACATAAGAAGGATATCATTGCTTAGCAGTGTGGTTGGTAGGGTAATGTTACAATGTCTGATACAATCCTAGGGTATCAAGACCTGCATTCACTTTTTTCCACCTGCTGCCAACAGGAATTGCATTGGGAACATATTAAAAAGTAATTTGTTTCATTTAACATATAATCAACAAAATGCAAGAATAAAATCATGACACTCCTTGACTTACAGTAAAAGCCTTAAACAGTAACACGAGATATTGTTTTCTAAAAATGGCATTTGAAACCTACATTTAATGATCTCTTGTTAGGGTTAAAAGGGTCAAACCCCCGAAATACTTCAAAGGAAACAATGTAGCTCCGTAGAACAGAACAACCCACTCTTGCTGTTCACTCCTGACAAATGAGTGACTTCCAGGGAAATCTGGATCCCAAACACCAGAGCAAAGGATCCCAACTCCCATCTGCTCCACCCCCATCTGCACAGGAACTAGGAGCTAGGAGTCCACCCTCAAATGGATTGTGAATCAAAGCTCCTCAAACTGCCTAACCAAATGCTCAATTTCCCAGTTTCTTTTTTTTTTAATATGAAATTTGTTGTCAAATTGGTTTCCATACAACACCCAGTGCTCATCCCAACAGGTGGCCACCTCAATGCCCATCAATTTCCCAGTTTCTTTTCTGTTCAGTTAGATGTCAATCTCAACAATTTGGGAATCTTAACATTTCTTTTAAAACCACATACAAATGGCTCTTCATTCCTCTGGCAAGTACAAAATAGCCCACCCTCAGGAGAAAGGAAACCAATATTTATGGTAAAAGACAAAATATGATGTGATTGTGTTAAGATCTTCCGCTGGCTTGCTCAAAAGGCTACTGCTTCTTGTGTAAGCTGCCATGGCAAATCTCTGCTGGTAGGGAGAAAAATTTCCACGGCTCAATAATGAGATAACATCAGTAAGCAATTTATTAAAGAGACTGCCATCCATCACTGGAATTTTGAACAATAATGATGCATCGAAAATAAGTATTCCCAGTTTTTTTTTCCCTCCTCACAAATTCCTTCAGTTCCAATATCTCTTCAGTAAATTGTTAATAGTATTTTGCTCTTTGTCTTTTTGGAAACAAGCCCAGGAGTGAGAAGACACCAGCAGCAGCTGTCACAAACCCAATGGTACTTATTGCTTGGTTGGCCTATAGAGAAATGAGAAACAAAAAACACCACAGCTTATTCTAAAGGCACCTCAGTGTCCTAAATCCAAGCAAACTGAAGACCCTTTCGATGACACTGGAAAAATTTAAAGCTTCATGCCAAATTAAATTCTGTGTGAAGATGAATAAATTTATAATTTTTATAATTATGACAAAGAGATAGTTAAATACACGTAGGTATACGTTTCTCATATTTTTATGGCCCCCAATAGTTTATAACTCATTATGGCACAATTCCTAATAATCATCATAGTACATCTGGGAGGTAGTGCTACTCCTATTTGGGAAAACTTGGTAAGTTAAGTGATTTGCCTGAGGTCATGCCACCAACATGTTTAGATATGGGTTGAGCCATGAACCATGTGTTTCCCTTCCAAACAATCCCTACCTCCTTAATACACCCTAGTTTGGTCTATACCAGAGTGAATATCATGTGTATGTGTGTTCCTGACTCAAGAATGTCTACTAGAGAAAGAATTCACAGATGTAATCTAAACTAAATACCTATATGCTCTTATTTGGTAGCTACAATTTCTCTTTTGATAAACAAACTTCAAAAGAGGTCACTACTGATGTTAACTATTGTGTCACAAATTAATTTCTCATGTAGACAAACTAAAATAAACTACTCTCGAGCTCAGTTGTCCATAAAGGAGTTCAGACGTTTGCAGCTTTAAGGGTATTAATCATCATGATGAGGCGTCTAATAAATATTCATGATTTTCATGGCACTCAGCTAATATTGCCTTCCATCTGCATGAGTTTGCGTGCAGTTTTATGACCCAAAGGTCATATTCAGATGCTTCAGAGTCATCAGACATTCTGAAAACAACAGTTGTTCTCTGGGATTGAAGAATCAGGCTTTCAAATAAAGCAAAACATTTTCCTCACATGATTCCAGGGATGAACCCAAATGCTGGAAAGCCTGACCCAGATCACATTTGAGCATGCCTTCGCTCTAACCCACAGGTCTCCACCACAGAGCCTGCCACCCCCACGTGACTACCACATAGTGCTGCCTCCCTACCTGCAGCTTCCCTGTGGGAACCAGACTGCAAGGGCTTGGCCAATGACAGGAGCATTTACTCCATTTATATCACCCTGGGGTCTGCAGGGACAAAGCCAGTCACCAAAACTCCCTGCTGTGCCACCATCCCCAGCTGCCAGGGAGAGTGGCAGCTGGCGAACAAATGACAAATGCTATTTTACTTTACAATCCTAACTTTATTTGGTTGCTTGATTATTTTACTCATAATTTTTAATTAGTCACCACCTAAGTTATTTCCCGGGGAAAGGGTCAGAATTTGCTGCAGTCCAGAACTACCCATGGGGAGCCAGGGGGACAGGCAGATACAAGACAGAGGACAAAATTCCAAAGAGAGGCAAAATCAATAATCGGATAGTCAATCGGATAATCAAGCCTAACTCTCATATAATTCCAGGCAGATGCTGAGATCCCAAGATCTGATACAGGGAAATATGGTGGTGGCGGGGCAATGAACAAATAGGAAGATGCAATTGGTATCTTTAGAGAGAGGAGTCAAATGGCAGTAGGGTACAGCCCTGGGGAAGATCCTGTGGGCTTCCCAATTCCCAAACACTTATTTAAAATTATATTCTAGATGGCAAAATCCTGTGACAATCCCTTGGCGTTTTGTGTAATGGGATCTGCTAAACGCAGACCTAACTCACTGGGTATCTTTCAGCCAGTAGAAATACAAGAGATGAAAGAAATCCCACAAATCTAAGAGGCCTGGGGAAAGCAATGTGATCCTAAGCCAAAACCCCCTGAGAGCACACAGGCCAGATACAATTACAAGGAAACTATTTCCTATAGTGCACGTGGTTTCCCAAATCCCAAACACTTACTTCAAGTTACATTCTAGATGGCAAAACCCTGTGTGATTGGGACAATCCCTTGGCGTTTTGAGTAACAGGATCTGACTTGCAAGATTGTAACATCTCAGAATGTTCTCAGAACCTATATGAACACGAGCTTTTATTTCACAACTTATTTAGGATTATAAAGTCACCTAAGCTGACTCTTCATACTTTTATCCTTTACAGGCCTTTCTGACTGTGGGCCATAATAAAAACCTCATTCTGAGGATCTAAACATGACCACGGAAACATTAGTTGAATCTGGAGTGCTGTATCCTAACATAGCATAGCTGGGTCACAGATGACCACAAGGTCTACCAAAATTCCTTTTCCTCTGAGACTCTAAATTCACAGTGCTATGCACTGGAGCACAGTCAGAGTATATTGTAGATCAGCTTGTTCAGGCCTATGCAAGAATGCTGCCATCTTCCACAAAGCTAGGCACATTTCAATACCTTGGTAAGACTATACCAGGGGAACATGTCTACTTAAAATCTTTTTTAAAAGAAAAGACAAGCCACATACTAGAAAAAAACAAAACAAAACATTTCCAACAGGCAAATCTTACAAGGAACTGTTATCCGAAATATGTAAAAAGCTCTTAAAACTCAACAAAAAGAAAACAAGCAAGCCACCCAGTTTAAAAATGGGCAAAAGATCTCAAGAGACACATCGTCAAATATGCAAATGACAAAGGAGCATATGAAAAGACGTTTAACTTCATACCTGTTTAGGGAATTGCAAATTAAGACAGTGAGACACCACTGTGTACCTATTAGAATGGCTAAAACCCAAAATGCTCACAATACTAAATGTGGAAGAAGACATGGAAAAACAGGAACTCTCCATTCATTGTTGGTGGGAATCCAAAAGGGCACAGCCACTTTGTAAGACCTTCCATGGTTTCTAACAAAAATAAACATATCCTTACCATACAATCGAGTAATCATGCCCTTTGGTATTTACACAAAACCCTGCACACAAATGTTTCTAGCAGTTTTATTCATAATTACCCAAACTCGGAATCAAACAAGATGTTTTTTAGTTGCAGAATGTACATCCAGACAATGGAGCGTTACTTGGTGATAGAGAAAAATGAGTTACCAAATCATGAAAAGACATGGAGGAATTTTAAATGCATGTTGCTTAGTATGCATTCTTCTCAGCAGTTGCCAGAGACTTCAGAGGAGGAAAGACGAATAGGCAAGCAGAGCACGGAGAAGTTTTAGGGTAGGGAAACTATTCTGTATGATACTGTACTAATGGATATATGTCACTATACAGTTACAATTTATAGAATGCAAAACACTAAGACTAAGCCCTAATGTAAACTATTTTAGGAGAAGCAAAATTTTTCCTTTGTGCATCTTAGGTTTTCAGCTGAGGCTCACTAATAAAAGGCAAATTGACAAGAGAAAAACAGAGGTTTATTAACATGTACATCTCAAACATACACAGGAGAAACTCAGGGAAGAGTAATTCAAAGAGGTGGCTTAGAATTCAGGCTTACATAGCACATCTTCAGCAAAGATCAATACATTTGTAGAGTAATGGCAGGACAAAAGAGAGCAGTTTCAGGCTGCCAAGGATGGCAGACCACGGTAAGGTAAACATGGGAAATTAAAGGCAAAGGCTAGTTAGTAAGGGTTGTTATATAACATTTTTTTTTACATTTATTTATTATTGAGAGACAGAGAGACACAGAGCATGAGCAGGGGAGGGGCCAAGAGATGGAGAGACACAGAATCCGAAGCAGGCTCCCGGCTCTGAGCTGTCAGCACAGAGCCCGACACGGGGCTCGGACTCACAAACTGCGAGATCATGACCTGAGCCAAAGTCGGACGCTCAACTGACTGAGCCACCCAGGTGCCCCAGTGAGTGTTGTTATTTAGATTCCTCTACTGGTTGTCTGTGATGATTAATTGTTGTCCTTCCTGCTAGCAAAGGGAAGAGGGACACCTTTCAAAAATGTATCTCCCACTTTTAGGCAAATATGTGGAGAGCAGGGCCTGCTTCTTCTCAAGTGCCTTCAGCTCTTGATAATAAATAATAATCCTTATGCCACATATTTTGAGGTGATATTCTAGTTTCCTTCACTATGGACTTTGGTGGATAATGTGTCAGTGTTGGTTCATTGTTCGTAACAAATATACCACACTGATATGGAACGGTGATGGTGGGGGAGGCCGTGTATATGGGTGATGGGGAGGGGGTATGTGGGAACTCTCTAAAATTCCAGATCACATTTGCTGTGAACTGTAGATTACTCTAAAAAAAATGAAGCCTATTAACTTTTTTAACACAAAAAAAGCACGAAGAAGAAAAAGATGGACCATGATCCTTCCACCTTTCTAATCTTTTTAAATGCAGTTGAGGTCTTTAAATTTCAGAGAAATACATAGCCATTCCCCAAGAAAACTGTTCTATGTTCAAGACCCCTAATCTCTTGCAGCTAAGGCAGTCCTGAGAAGAAAATACATTGCAATCCAGGCCTATCTCAAGAAACAAGAAATATCCCCAACCTAACCTCACACCTAAAGGAACCAGAAGCAGAGCAGCAAAGAAACCCCAAATCTAGCAGAAGAAGAGAAATAATACAGATGGGAGCAGAAATAAACATTATAGAAACTGAAAAAAACAGTAGAACAGATCAACGCATCAAAGAACTGGTTTTCTGAAAGAATAAACACAATTGATAAACCCCTAGCCAGACTTTTCAAAAAGAAAAGAGAGAGGACCTAAATAGATAAAATCATGAATGAAAGAGAAGAGATCACAACCAATACCACAGAAATACAAACAATTATTAGAGAATACTATGAAAAAATATATGCCAACAAACTGGACAACCTGGAAGAAATGGACAAATTCCTGGATACCCACACACTACCAAAACTCAAGTGGGAAGAAATAAAATATTTGAACAGACCCATAACCAGCGAGGAAACTGAATCAGTTATCAAAAATCTCCCAACAAATAAGAGTCCTAGGCCAGATGGCTTCCCAGAGAAATTCGACCAGACATTTAAAGCAGAGTTAATACCTATTCTTCTCAAGCTGTTCCAAAAAATAGAAATGGAAAGAAAACTTCCGGACTCGTTCTATGAAGCCAGCATTACCTTGATTCCCAAAGCAGACAGAGACTTCACTAAAAGGGAGAATTACAAAGCAATATCCCTGATGAACATGGATGCAAAATTTCTCAACAAGATACTGGCAAATCGAATTCAACAGTATATTAAAAGAATTATTCCCCATGACCAAGTGGGATTCATTCCTGGGCTGCAGGGCTGGTTCAATATTCACAAATCAATCAGTGTGATCCATCACATTAAAAGAAGAAAGGATAAGGGCCATATGATCCTGTCAGTAGTTGCAGAAAAAGCATTTGACAAAATACAGCATCCTTTCTTAATAAAAACCTTCAAGAAAGTTGGGATAGAAGGAACATAGCTGAACATCATAAAGCCATATATGAAAAGCCCACAGCTAATATCATCCTCAATGGGGGAAAATTGAGAGCTTTCCCTCTGAGATCAGGAACACTACAGGGATGTCCACTCTCACCGCTGTTGTTTAACATAGTGTTGAAAGTCCTGGCCTCAGGAATCAGACAACAAAATGAAATAAAAGGCATCCGAATTGGCAAAGAACAAGTCAAACTTTCACTTTTTGCAGATGACATGATACTGTACATGGAAAACCCAAAAGACTCCACCAAAAAGCTGCTAGAACTGATATATGAACTCAGCAAAGTCGCAGAATATAAAATCAATGTACAGAGATCAGTTGCATTTCTATACGCCAATAATGAAACACTAGAAAGAGAAATCAATAAATTGATCCCATTTACAATAGCACCAAGAACTATAAAATACCTAGGAATAAACCTAAGCAAGGATGTAAAAGATCTGTATGCTTAAAACTATAGAACACTTAAGAAAAATTGAAGAAGACACAAAGAAATGGAAAAACATTCCTATGCTCATGGATTGGAAGAGAAAATGTTAAGATGTCAATAATACCCAAAGCAATCTACACTTTCAGTGAAACACCAAAATTGCACCAGCATTCTTCTCAGAGCTAGAAGAAACAATCCTAAAATTTGTATGGAACCACAAAAGACCCTGAATAGCCAAGCTAATGTTGAAAAAGAAAACCAAAGCCAGAGGCATCACAATCCCAGACTACAAAGCTGTAATCATCAATCTACTACAAAGCTGTAATTATCAAGACAGTATGGTATTGGCACAAAACAGACACATAAACCAATGGAATAGAATAGAGAACCCAGAATGGGACCCACAAATGTACAGCCAACTAATCTTTGAGAAAGCAAGAAAAAGGTATCCAATGGAAAACAGTCCCTTCAGCAAATGGTGCTGGGAGAACTGGACA
The DNA here is from genome assembly GCF_018350175.1 of Felis catus. Lineage (NCBI taxonomy): Eukaryota > Metazoa > Chordata > Mammalia > Carnivora > Felidae > Felis > Felis catus. The sequence continues at coordinate 75,047,540 of NC_058376.1, forward strand.
GTAACATGTAGAAGAATGAAACTGGACCACTTTCTTACACCATACACAATAATAAAGTCGAAATGGATTAAAGACCTAAATGTGAGACAGGAAACCATCAAAACCCTAGAGGAGAAAACAGGCAACAACCTCTTGCCATTTGCAACAATGTGGATGGAACTGGAGGGTATTATGCTAAGTGAAATAAGTCACTCAGAGAAAGACTGATACCATATGCTTTCACTCATATGTGGAATTTGAGTAACTTAAGAGAAGACCATGGGGGAGGCAAATGGGGAAAAATAGCTTTTAACAAAGAGGGAGGCAAACCATAAAAGACTCTTAAATACAAAGAACAAACTGAGGGTTGATTTGTGGGGGGTGTGGGGGAGAGGGGAAAATGGGTGATGGGCATTGAGAAGGGCACTTGTTGGGATGAGCACTGGGCATTGTATGTAAGCAATGAATCAAGGGAATCTACTCCCAAAATCAAGAGGACACTATATACGCTGATGTTAGCTAACTTGACAATAAATTAGATTTAAATAAATAAATAAGTAGATAAATACATAAATAAATAAATTTGTTGACACTTTCAAAAAAAGGCCCTTAATCCCTGAGGAGACCCCAAAACTAATCCAACACTAGCTATTGTTGGTAGTAACATTATGAATTGTTGATAGTAATGAAAATAATAATAATGTGCTACAGTTTCTATCAGATCAACATAAATTTTATCGAGGAGTACCAATACAGCTATAAAATTCTTAATTACTATAATTAAAAATAACATTCATCTAAGACACATTGTTTATTGAGATGGATGATATGTAATACAGGGCACTAAGAGACTTCAAATATCTAGTATAATCCCCCACAGAGCCTCAGTTTATAGGTTGGGAAACTGATAAACAATGTTCTCCAAGCCACCAACCTAATAACTGGGGAAGATGCGGTTGTAGCTCAGGTAAGCACAATTTCAAAGCTTAGGTGAGTTCTTAGGGCTGTCACTGTACTTCCTGCAACAGAACCAGCTAGAGAACAGTTCTAGTTGTTGAGGAATGATTAATTTTTCATGGGTCTTGATTCTGGGTATGAAAGGGGAAAAGATGAGGGATGGTAAATTAGAGCCAAAGCAAGAAGATGGTTCTGATCCCATTTTTTTTTTTTAGCCACATTAAAAAAAAATTGCTTCTTGAACACAGTGGACAACTTTATCATTTACAAAGGAGAGGAATGGACTCCACTTCCTAGTTACACTCTTAGTTTTTAATGCGAAGGTGAACAGGAATTTGTGTGGATATCTTCTGTGCTCTGGCTCAGAAGCGATTTATTGTTACATGTGAATAGCACATTCATTATGTTAATATATTTCCTAATAAAAATGCATTTCCAATTAAATTATTTCCTAATGAAAACAAATGTATCCTTTCATTATGTTCCCTGTCCCATCTTCCCAAGCTTCCGTGAGGGGAATTGGAAACTAATTCCTTAGAACAGATGTTTCTGTAACTGATTCAACCATTTCAGGATACTGGGAGCCTTTATTCATTCTTTAATATCCCCTTAATAAATCTTTAGGTTAGAACATCAATGTTGGAATTGGATTGGTGCCACAATAGGTAGAAAGAAGGCAAATGAACCAAACGTGCTTTTAGTTAGGAATCTGCCACGCTACAAAATAGTGTGAGAGATGACAACATTGCATACTACTTTAAAAATAAAGTAATTGATCCATTTTAAGAAATCATCCAAAATCTCAACCAATCAAAGGATCTGCTTAAAAGCACAAGATTCCTCTGAAACTAGCATTGCAAGGAGACAGAAACAATTTTCAAAGCCACCGAAACATGTCTGTCATTAGCTGGCCTCTCTCAGTCAGGTAATGGAGATGAATCTCAGAGTTACCATCTCTACTTCTGGAAAATGAACTTCCATTTAAATATTTCAACATTCTTTTCAGAATGTCCCTTTCAGCATGTGAGGCTGCTGTATGGCAGAAAAACGGAAGGAAGGAACCCTGAAGGACAGAACGCAACAGGACTGACAGAAAAGCTATGGTCTTGATTCGGCTTCAAGCTCCTTCCAGCCCCAAATTCAAAATGTCCACATTCACGCATTAATGTGGTCATAACTGCTACCTGATCTGGGACACCTCAATTCCTGTCCTTATCCTTCAGGATTCTCACCTTTTCTCCATTCTTTTCATTTTGTTTTAGGCCCGAGAATCTTATAGTCAGTAGTGCTTATTTTCCCAAGGTAAGAAACTTCTATGTCTTCTAAAGAAAACTCACCTGCTCTGAAACTCCTTCTCCATAGCGAAGCAAAGTCACAAAATGCTCACAGTTGTTGACAAGTATGTCATAATCCACCTCCTGTCCAATAACAATCTCTGACCGCTGCATGACTTCCTCCATGGGGAGAGGAGGATAAGTTTCATCATATTTATTGTTTATTCTGTATGTGTCGTTTCCCACGACATCCTTCAGGGGCTGCATCTTCACCAGGGCCTTCCTGCTAAATATAGACTTGGCGCTTGTAAATGCTGCAGGAATGCCATCCTCTATAAGGAGAATTCTGGTTAGCAAGATGTGGTGACCCAGCTCAGAGAGCCCCAATGCCAGAGTATTGCAATGCCACATGTTTGGAAGTGATGGAGTCACTGAACCCAGCTCGGTTCCCAACTTAGCACCAAACCAGAAGCTACTTAATCATACCAGGCTTAATAACTCACTTGGTAGTTTATCAATAACACTTCATACTATATGAGGGAAAATAGAAGAGAAACCTGTATCTGCCCGTAGAGAAAATTGAGTGAGAAAACTACCCATTCTTGGGGAACAAGTTCTCTATCAACTGGCATTATTATTAGAGATCTTGGTATGTGTTCTTTTCATAGTACAGATAAAACCATTCTCCTTTTTTTCCATAAAATATGCTTTTTTTCAGCATCTGAACCCTTCCCAACTACTCTCTTTGGGCCTCAGCTGTGTGCATTGTGATTGATAAGCTCGTCCTAGTTGTCTAAGTGTGCTCCTTACCCCTTTCTCTCTTTTTACACTTGTTCTTTCAACTTGGCTTCAATCTGGTTCCAATTTGAAACCCCTCCAAGGGGTCAGCTGGGGTCAAGCTGGGGCCCTGCTTTTATCTTGCCAGTTCCTTTAGGCCAAAAACTAAGTCCTGAAACTGAATCTAACCTAGTAGGCCCTGTCCACCTGATGCAGCCCCATGCAATGCCACACCCACCTGTTACATGTCCCACCCCTGCAACTCCCTTTTAACTGCCTCAGTTGGCAAACAGTTGTTTAGACTGCTAGATACCTTTGTCTCCTGGTCTGCTACTGCCAGCATCTGAGGTTGGACAGATGATTGCTCTAACACCTGGCCCTGGTCCCTCTCCATCTGCCCAAGACTGCTATGCTTGGCTATGTGTTCAAGTCAATCATGAGAGAGTCTCCATGTAACCGGTGTGTAGAGAGTCTTCCTTTTTGTAATAACTAAAAGCTAACTTTCTTTTCCACTCCCTTTTTTTCCTACCTTCCAAGTTCCTTTTCCTTCAAGCAGCATTTCCAGTTAATATCTTACACATTGGAAGTTCTTGTACAAGTCCTTAGAGCAGAGGTCTCCTAGTTAGAATTACTAGTTTTATTTACATTAGTCTGGTGCTATCAATTTAGAGAGGAGGATACTGAAGCTTAGAGAGGTAAACTGGCTTGCAAAATACCACCTGAGTAGTTAATAGAACCAGAAAACTGCGTTTCAGTCTACAGGATCAGAGCTCAGTACTAGAACCATGTTAAAATGGAGCTTAACACATGAAAATAAGGGAAGAGCAGAAAAATCTCTTATTGTTTTCCGGACGTGAAAACTCAGAGATATTGCAGCATTGCTTACTGTTAATCACTAGACTCTGCAGAAACTAATGGGTGTGTATCATAAATGTCACTTTATTTGCCATTTCCACTTCCAATATTCTAGAACAACAGGCAAATATGATGTTGCAAAAGTCACTACATTAAAAATTCTCAGACATCTCCAAGATAGTAAGACCAAGGTTATTAAAACTTCTTTCTAAACATAACTTGAAGAAAAAAAAAATCTCCAGGCTACTTGTTATTTGCATAGATTTTTTTTCTTAAAAAATGAATTAATTTGTGCTTATTTCTAAATAGGAAATATATAAAAAAAACAACATAAATGTGTAAATTTAAATCACTCATTATCTGCCCAACCATAATCATGTTATTATTTTGATAATATTATCATATCCTTTTATTATGTCTTTTATTAACACATGTATATTGAAGCATGCCTATGTGTGCATTCACATGGGTATATATTATTTCTTTGCAAAGTAGGTATAATATGACACACTGCATTTTTAATCTAGATTTTTTTCAAGTAAATAGCATGCAAGATTATTTCTCAAGCAATTAAGCATGTCCAGAAATATGATTTTTTAATGGCCGTTAAATAGCTATTGTTTTGGCTTATCTAGCACCCCATCCTACCTCTGCCTCTTTCTTTCTGGAAATGATTTTGCGTGGGCTAATCACAGTATCTCCTTCTCCAGGGCACAACGATGGTGCAGTGATGGGCATGGGATCCACACTCACCCAAATCAGATTGTTCTCCATGCTATTTCTAACTGCAACAGGCAGGGATTGACCCTCTCTTATTAGATCACAAGACTATTAAAATGAGAGCCTAAGGATGTTGATGACTATCAGTTCAGTCTCCTAGAGAGGCATAGTCTGGGAGAATTAAGACAATACTTGGAAAGGAAATGCAGTTGTGAGTCTTGAAACTCATGCTTATACCCCTACATCCAGGCATCCTTGAAGCCAGCACCAACCATCTTTATCCTTTTTGTAGTTTTCCTCAGTGAAGCAATGAATTTGCCTTTTTGCTTATGTTAACTTTTGTTTCTGTTCTTGCATCCAAAGAATTCTGTCAATATTCTGTGACAAAGTCCTAATTCACTTAACTAGTCCACTATTGAATCTAAGCCATTGTTGGCTTCTTTTTTTTTTTTTAACCTCTTCATCCCCTTCACATATTTCACCTATCCCTCCCCTCCCCTCTGGCAACCACCCATTTGCTCTCTGTATTTGTGAGTCTGTTTCTGGTTAGTTCATTTGTGATTTTGTGGGTTTTGGTGTTTTTTTTTTTTTTAGATTCCACATAGAAGTGAAATCACATGGTATTTGTCTTTATCTTATTTCACACAGCATAATACCATCTAGATCCATCTATGTTAAGGCAAATGCAAAGATCTCATTCTTTTTTATGGCTAACATTCCATTATCTATATATTACATATTATGTATATATGTATGTGTATATACATATACATAACTTATTATGTATATATATATATATTTATGTGTGTGCGCATGTGTGTGTGTGTGTGCGAGTATATATTTTACATCTTCTTTACCCATTCATCTCTCAGTGGACACGTAGGTTGCTTCCTTATCTTGTCCCTTGTAAATAATGCTGCAATAAACATAGGGGTACATACATCTTTTCGAATTAGTGTTTTCACTTTCTTTGGGTAAATATCCAAAAGTGGAATTATTGGATCATTGGTATTTTTTGAGGAAATTTTAATTTTCTGTGGAAATATCATACTGTTTTCCACAATGGCTACACCAATTTATATTCCCACTGACAGTGCAGGAAGATTCTCTTTTCTCCACATCCTCACCATCATTTGTTATTCTGCCATTGCCTGTTTTTTAAACTGTTATGAGATAGAAGTGAATACCTTTATGCTGAATGTTATTCTACATCTTTATATTTCTGAAGAATAGACTCAGAGAAGTAAAATTACAGGGTCAGAGCATAGGAACTCTTTTAAGACTCTTCATACACACTATTACATTGTTTTCTTTTTTTTAATATATGAAGTTTATTGCCAAATTGTTTTCCATACAACACCCACTCTCATCCCAAGTGCTCATCGAAGCACTTCCATACAACACCCAGTGCTCATCGAAGGTGCCCTCCTCGATACCCATCACCCACCCTCCCCTCCCTCCCACCCCCCATCAACCCTCAGTTTGTTCTCAGTTTTTAAGAGTCTCTTATGCTTTGGCTCTCTTCCACTCTAACCTCTTTTTTTTTTTTCTTCCCCTCCCCCATGGGTTTCTGTTAAGTTTCTCAGGATCCACAGAAGAGTGAAACCATATGGTATCTGTCTTTCTCTGTATGGCTTATTTCACTTAGCATCACACTCGCCAGTTCCATCCATGTTGCTACAAAGGGCCCTATTTCATTCTTTCTCATTGCCACGTAGTACTCCATTGTGTATATAAACCACAATTTCTTTATCCATTCATCAGTTGATGGATATTTAGGCTCTTTCCACAATTTGGCTATTGTTGAGAGTGCTGCTAGAAATATTGGGGGTACAAGTGCCCCTATGCATCAGTACTCCTGTATCCCTTGGGTAAATTCCTAGCAGTGCTACTGCTGGATCATAGGGTAGGTCTATTTTTAATTTTCTGAGGAACCTCCACACTGCTTTCCAGAGCGGCTGCACCAATTTGCATTCCCACCAACAGTGCAAGAGGGTTCCCATTTCTCCACATCCTCTCCAGCATCTATAGTCTTCTGATTTGTTCATCTTGGCCACTCTGACTGGCGTGAGGTGATACCTGAGTGTGGTTTTGATTTGTATTTCCCTGATGAGGAGCGACGTTGAGCATCTTTTCATGTGCCTGTTGGCCACCCGGATGTTTTCTTTAGAGAAGTGTCTATTCATGTTTTCTGCCCATTTCTTCACTGGGTTGTTTGTTTTTCGGGTGTGGAGTTTGGTGAGCTCTTTATAGATTTTGGATACTAGGCCTTTGTCCGATATGTCATTTGCAAATATCTTTTCCCATTCTGTTGGTTGCCTTTTAGTTTTGTTGGTTGTTTCCTTTGCTGTGCAGAAGCTTTTTATCTTCATAAGGTCCCAGTAGTTCATTTTTGCTTTTAATTCCCTTGCCTTTGGGGATGTGTCAAGTAAGAAATTACTGAGGTCTACGACTGAGGTCAGAGAGGTCTTTTCCTGCTTTCTCCTCTAGGGTTTTGATGGTTTCCTGTCTCACATTCAGGTCCTTTATCCATTTTGAGTTTATTTTTGTGAATGGTGTGAGAAAGTGGTCCAGTTTCAATCTTCTGCATGTTGCTGTCCAGTTCTCCCAGCACCATTTGTTAAAGAGACTGTCTTTCTTCCATTGGATATTCTTTCCTGCTTTGTCAAAGATGAGTTGGCCATACATTTGCGGGTCTAGTTCTGGGGTTTCTATTCTGTTCCATTGGTCTATGTGTCTGTTTTTGTGCCATATTAAATTGTTTTCATGAATGATGTTATCAACTTTCATTTCTTTCAACAATATCCTTGCTTTGGTTTCATTATACCCTTATCAACACTGACTGTTATCACTTTTAAATGTTTGCTAATGTGATAGGCATAAAATGTGTTATTCTGTTGTACAATTCCTAGACCAGTCCCTTTAAAGATGGGTATTGACTTCTGCTTTTCTTCTTCTACATACTGTTCATAGTTCTTTACCCATATGTTTGTTGGGATTTTGCTGTTTATGTATCCCCAGCATCTAGAATAGCCTTTGGCACATACTGGGTAATCTATAAATAGATGTTGAACAAATGGAAATGATTTGTGTGATAGGTAAAGACACTGACGCTTATGTTTGTGAGCAATATTCTCCCCAGTGGATTATTTCCTTTTTAATTATGTTTTTTTAATCCAGAGATTTTACTGGATTCTAATGTTAATTGGTTAACATTTTAACGTTAATTGGTCTTTGTGATTTAGCCAAAGCCACTTTGGTCTTACTATGTCCTTCATTAAACCTATTTCAGATAGATTTATCTACTTTCTACATTTTATTTCTTTTTTTTTTTTATGATTTCATTCATGATTCCTTCTTATAACAAGAGAGTTCAAAACCTCCAGGAGTTGCGGGAAACAAAACTTACCTAGAGGTGCTATGTTGATAACATAACCATCACCCAGGTACAGTGCCCAGTGCTGATAGCCAGAACGAAACACTTCAATCAAGTCCCCCGGCTGGGGGTTACCAGGATAGCTCAAACTAAAGCAATCATTAAACGCCATCTGCAATGACAGACACAAAGACAATCTAGCTGACATGACTTGCCAAAAGAAAATCAGTTTAAGACCTCCACAGAAGTATAAGGATACAGAATTTATTGGGATTGCATTCCTTATTAAAGACTTAAACTCACACCACTGTCCTTTGTATGATCATTCTTTGTATGATTCCAACACTGAATTATGTGTGCAAAAGTGAAAAAACAAGTGGGAAAGAATTTTTCTGCTAATTGTTTAATTTTCTATAGCAATGCTTCTCATCCTGATCAACCCCAGGGCTCCTTTACGATAATCAGCATCTTATAGTTCTCTCTTTAAATCCAGATATTCATAGATAATATGATTTACCCATACACAAAATTTCAAAAATAGTAATATGGTGCCCTATTGGAACAGAAAGGGGAAGTAAATTTACAATAGTATGTATTTTACTTATGTAAATAGTCGGTCCATGACTATACAAAAAGATACAATAAAGTGTCCATAAGTGTGCACTTACTTAGCATGAAAGAGTCAACTGTCAGTGGCAGAAGATGAGAAGCCTTTCAGCCTCTCAAATAAGTAAAATCAAAGAACAAGGTATGGGAGGACTGACACTGATATTACGTGGAAAAAATACCTTGTATTGCAAAACTTACTCTCTCATTTAACTTAAGCAGAAAGAAGTTCCAGACTCAGAGGAGTGGCAAGTCACATATTCAGTCATACTGTAATACACGGGACATTTATTCCTTGTGCCAAACTGCTGTGCAATTTAGGTACTTCAGTCTCTACCCACTAAATATCAGTAAATGCTCTTTGTCATGTGACAACCACAAATATCCACACAGATTTCCACCCCTCCCCTACTGCCCCATTTACTGCCTGATTCCTGACTTACTGATTCCAGAAACAGTGTTAAGGTGGTCACCGTAGAAGTGAGACAACTTGGAAGGTTGGGGAGTTCGTCATGTTGATGAATATGTCTGAAAATTCTAAGCTTGGTGAGTTTTTTTTTCCTTTTAAGTCACTATTTTTCAGAAAAAACATATAAGTCTCTGATGGTCGATTTTTATGAAAGGTTACATTTTCTACATATGTATGGCATGGGAGTAGAATGACTCAGCAGGCAGAAGTTACAGACATTCATCAATACTCAAAAGGAGATTTAGTGCTATATCCATGTTGAATCTCTAATTGACAGCAGAGTTTCTCATCATCTCTCACTCTAATGTAGATATGTACGCTCAATTACAAAATAAATCCAAGTGCCAGAAAGGGAAATTTCCAAACCATCTAAATTATATTCATAACAGCACAGGCTAAGGACTTGGGAATACAGACTATCATTTTGCTGGCACCCTAAAAGTCTTTTTTTACAACACTTAATATTGGAAGGGTGTTTTCCCAAGTATTTGTATGCCATCTGTTGAAAACTTCAATCACCACACTGTCACAGGAATCTGGCCAAATGTACGCTGTCCATCTGTTGAAAAATAACTATTAAAACAACTTTATAGGAACCATTAAGTCTAACCACTCTCTCAAATATGTTTGAGTCTTATTAATATGGGGTTCAGAATTTGGCCACATGGGCACCAAAAGGAAAAATAGATAATATACTAGGAAATAAACAAACACATTTCCCATGAATGGGATTCAGCAAGCACACACAGCTGCTTACTAGAATTCAGCGACCTAGCCAAGCTTACAATAATAATCACCCTTTGAACAGAGAGCACTTTGTAGTATAACTTTTTTTTTCAAATGCACTATTGCAATTAACCCTATTTAACTTCTTTAAAACCTACCACTACTTAGGTTATCGTTCCATTGTATAGAAAAAAGTATATAGTAGCTAATGCCAACTTTCGGAAAATACCCATTGAAAGCTCATACAGATCACTTATGTTGGGGTTACATCACAATAAACCCATCGTTAGTTGAAAATATCATAGGTCAAAATGCATTTAATTCACCTAACTTACCAAACATCTTAGCTTAGCTTAACCTACCTTATACATGCTCAGAGCACTTATGTTAGCCTACAGTTGGCAAAATCATCACAAAGCCTGTTTTATAATAAAGTATTGAACATCTCATGTAATGTATGGAGAACTGTACTGAAAATGAAAAATGTGGTTGTATGGCTATAAGGGTACAAAATGGTTCTAAGCATATCAGTTGTAGTTGCTACAGCTCAGCACCACTGCCCCAGCAGCCAGAGACAGGATTGGATGTATCCTGGATGATCTAGCCCGGGAAAAGATCCAAAGTCAAAATTCAAAGTATGGTTTCTACTGAATGCATATTAGTTTTGCACCATTTTAAGTAAAAAAAAAAATCATAAACCAAACCATCGCTGAGTCAGGGACCATTTATATTTTAAATACAGAGGGGGAATAATGGAAACGGGTGTTAAAGATGTGAGCTCTTGTCTCAGGTCGTCTGTTTGCTATAAAAAAATAGCAATAGTTGGGCAAAATGTCTGTGTCACAGTTTCCTGTTTTTTTTTTTTTTTTTAAATTCCAGTTAGTTAGGGGCGCCTGCGTGGCTCAGTCAGTTGGGCATCTGACTTCGGCTCAGGTCATGATCTCACGGTCTGTGAGTTTGAGCCCCGCGTCGGGCTGACAGCTCAGAGCCTGGAGCTGCTGACAGCTCGGAACCTGGAGCCTGCTTCGGATTCTGTCTCCCTCTCTCTCTGTCCCTCCCCCACTCATGCTCTGTCTCTCTCTGTCTCGGAAATAAACATTAAAAAAAATTAAATTCCAGTTAGTTAACATCCAACGTAGTATTAGTTTCAGGTGCACAGTTTAGTGATTCAGCACTTCCATACCTCACCCGTTGCTCATCATGACAAGTGTCTCCTTAATCCCCATCACCTAGTTCACTCATCCCCCTGTGGTAACAGTCAGCTTTTTCTCTATAGTTGAGTCTGTTTCTTGGTTTGTCTCTCTCTTTCTCCCCCCATGACCATTTGTTTTCTTTCTTCAGTTCCACATACGAGTGAAATCATACACTATTTGTCTTTCTCTGACTGACATATTTTGCATCAGTTTCTCCACCTTGCAGGCACGTATAAGAATATCAGTTTCTCTCAAAAGGTTGTGGCAAGTAACCTCAAATGGACGGGCTAAAAACTGTCACAAGTGCTTTGTGAACTGGCCAGAGCTAGACAGGTGGACGGTAAAACAGCAGTGGCTCTTTGTACATGTTGCCACAGTGGTTCATGGCTTTTGTGTGATTTTGGTTCCTTAGCCTTTCAGCCACAATAATGTTGTGGAATGGGTAATTCCACTGCCCACTTTTAATATATTTAACACATTTTCCATTCTGGCATATGGTTTGCAAACCGATTTATGAAATGTAAGCTAATTGATTTCCTGAAGCCTATCCTATTTATAATGAAGGATGACAAGATAACAAGGAAAATATTTCTTGTGAGGTACCACTCAAGAAACTAAGGGAAGAGACTGGAGGCTAAGATGTACGCGGAAAGTGAGTGCCCACACCAAGTGCTTAGAATCGCAGCAATTTACTGCAGAAAAGTACTTTAGACATTAATCCACTGCTCTCCAAATTTGTTTTTAGCATCAGAGCCCTGAATTAAACCAAATATCAGATGGGCCCACAAAAATATAAAACATAAAAGTAGCTCTGCCCTTGACGAAGTCAGGAAAGAGCATGAGAGCCCCATCTGCTCCTCACTGCGGCTGCTTCTGAGGTTTTCTGGGGCCCCAGAAATTCTAGGAATGGAGCTTGAATAATGCCCATCTAGTTCTAGCAGAAGCCCCTCATTTTCAAGACAGAAGAAATAGAAACAGGCAGGTAATTTGACTTGTCAAAGGTCATATACTATTTTACAAAAGATTTTCAATAGTTGCCAGAGCAGGGGTTCCTGGGTGGCTCAGTCAGTTGAGTGTCCGACTTCGGCTCAGGTCATCTCATGGTTTGTGAGCCCACATCGGGCTCTGTGCTGACAGCTCAGAGCCTGGAGCTGCTTTGGATTCTGTGTCTTGCTCTCTCTCTGCCCCTCCCCTGCTCATGCTCTGTCTCTCTCTGTCTCAAAAATAAATAAAACATTTTAAAAAATTAAAAAATAATAATTGCCAGAGCAATTGAATATTCATTGCAAAAAAAAAAAAAAACTAAACTAAACTAAAACCTCCACATAAGTCTCACATCTTATACAAAAAATATTTCAAAACAGATCATGGAATTAAATGTAAATCTATAAAACACAGAGGTGGGGGGAGCACATAGGAAAAACTCCCCAGGATCTAGAGGAGACAAAGAGTTCTTAGTCTTGATACAAAAAGTACTACCCATAAAAGAAAAAAAAAACTGACAAATTGACATCCTCAAAGTTTAAAACTTTTGCACTGCAAAATATCTTGTTAAAAGCTCAAAAAGACAAGCTATAAAATGGGAGAAAAGATTTGCAAAACACATATCTGAGAAAGGACTAGTATTGAGAACACGTAAAGAACTCTCAAAACTCAAGAGTAAAAGGGCAAAGAATACAATTAGAGCATGTTCAAAAGACACAAAGACGTTTCACCAAAGAAATGACACAGATGTCAAGTAAGCCATGTTAAACACCATTAACCACTTGGGAAGTGCAGATTAAAACCACAATGGGATAGCACTCCACACTTATCACAAGCGCTAAAATAAAAAATAGTGACAACAGAAAATGCTGGCAAGGATGCACACTAAGTGTATCACCCATTTGCTGGTGAGAATATAAAATGGTATAGCCACTCTTGAAGCAATGCAGCGATTTCTTTAAAAACTTGTTAACTACCATACAATCCAGCGATTGTACTCCTGGACACGTACCCCAGAGACTGAAGACAATAAAGACTTATATTTACACAAAAACCTGTACGTGAGAATTTAGAGCAGCTTATTCACAATAGTCAAAAACTGGAAATAGCCCAGGTGACCTTCAAGGTGTAAATAAATTGTGGTATAGCCATACCGTGGAATACTACTAGGGAATAAAAAGCAACAAACTATTGACACATTCAGCAACCTGAAGGAATCCCAGATAAATAGGCTGAGTGAAAAACGCCAATGCCAAAATGTTTCATACTCTATGATTCTTTTTATAGAACATTCTCGAGATGACAAAATTATAGAAATAGAGAACAAATAGTTGTTGCTAAGGGTTAAAAAAAGTGGTGAGACGGAAGTAGGTGTGGGTATAAAAGGACAACCTGAGAGATTCTAGAGATGATGGAAATGTTTTCATCCGGATCATGCCAATTTCAATAACCTGTCTGTGATATTATACTACAGTTTTGCACGCTGTTACTATTGGGGGAAACTGGCTAAAGATACAAGGGCTCTCTGTCGTATTTCTTACAATTGCATGTAAATCTACAATTGCCTAAAAACATAGGCATTAGTTAAAAAAAACAGACCAATGCTTTTTTTAATATAGAACATAGAAGAGGATAAATATGTGGAAGTTATATTGAGGCAGATTTTAGCTGTGCATAAGGAAAACTTCTTTGAAAGTGATCCAACAATGGAATAGAGTACCTTGTGCAAATAGCAGGCTGTCACTGGGAATGTTTAAATACAGTAAGGGTTGATGAAAATAACATTTCCATGGTGGTGGTGGGAGGGGACAATAGTTAGAGTAAGAAGGCCTTGAAAGGTCCCTTATAAGCTCTAATGTTCTCTCATTCTATTTCCCAGGAACTGTACAAGGTGTGATCCTCAAATCAACACCATGAAGTAGAGATAATTATTTCCCCCATTTTACAGATGAGGCATATGATGTTTACAGCAGCTCAGGAACTTACCCAAAGTCACACAGGGGAAAAGGGCCAGGACTCAGATAAGCCTACCTCCAAGACCAGGTTCCTAATCCCATTCTTACTGCATTGCCTCCATTGCTGACACATCTGTGGCCTTTTTTTGAATACTGTTGGACCAGGTAACACCTGTGAGCTAATTATTATGATCACCATTTTATAGATAAGGAAACTGAGACTGATGAGTTAACCATCAGGCCTAAAGTCACAAAGGTAGTGACAGAGATAGAGCTCAATCCCAGGTCTGTCTTCTTATTCTAGACTGCATGTTCCTGCTTTATACCACTGATTCACATCACTAACCAAAGGAATTATTACTAAACGACATTTCATTTTTCCCTCTTCTCAAAAACCCATTGTGTAGAGAAGTTGCAAAAGCACAAAGAATAAACATTTCATGTAACAATACAGGAAGTGTTTAAACATTTATATGCAGAACTAGTGAGTAATGGGAAAAGGACCTTGGGGAATCCCTGCTCTTGTCCTGCAGGAGAGGTGTCAAGGTGGGGCTAGAAGCATCTAGAAAGTACCTAGACTCAGACGTTAGGGAAATGGCTATAACCCATCTGGTTGGGTAAGTCGATAGGCAGGGGCCATGTCTACCCATTTCATTTGGGCACAAGATAATATTGTGCTTCATAAACATGAGTTAACACAGAACCCATTAAAGATACATTTATGAAGTCCTCTACTATGATCTGTGTGTGTCACCTTTAAGATAAAAAAATACTTTAACAGTTCATCTGCACCGATTTGTTTATCTAGTTTATCATCAAGAGGGGCATGAAGGTAAGTCTGTAATCTTTGTACAAGAAACAGGCTACCCTGTTCATAGCACCCTGTTGGTCCCAAAAGATATAACTGCCCCCCTGAACAGATAGGGACAGGCTGATTAACTTCTGCTCATGTCCATGAGGCCACCTGTGTAACAGGAATACTAAGAGCACTTTTTCACAAACTACTCCCAAGAATGCTGTGGAAGTATGAAATACTACCACAGACCATCCCTAGTCCAACAGTCTCCCAATGTGATTTGAACCCTTTCAGCTGCATTTTTTCCATCCTTGGTCCTCCTACACTGAAATGGCCCCATGAAGCTCTGCAGTCTCAGAATGACTACTCCACAGCCCCTCAGAGCTCTAAGGATCTTTGGTCAGACATCCTCACTCTGCAGCTGAGGGTTCCACCTCACTGCCAAGTGAACCATCCTCCAAACCAGATGAACTATCCTCAGCCACTGCCTGGAATCCTTCCAAGGCTCCCCACTACTGACTCCCCACCTTGCCTCCATATTTTCATCACTGCATCCCAGGAAAACCAAACTATTCATTATTCCTCACACTTACCTGGAATTCCGTTGCTAACACTGCACCTTCTACCTGGAGTGCAGTGCCCATTTCCAAATGCCCCCCAAAGCCCCACTCTTGGGGATCCAGGTCAGATGCCACCTCCTCTCCAAGATCTTCTTGCAGTCGGCCAGAAATGACATCTCCTTGGGAGTTTCGCGGTGCGTTTTATCTAACACCCATTGTGTTTCCCACACCTGCGTCAGTTACTGGTGTCCCGGGAATAATTTCTTCTGCTGGTTCTCGTTTGTCTCTATACCTTCAGTTGCTAGCAGAGCGCCTGGCACAAATAACTGCTGAGTAAATGTCTAATGAATGAAGGAATGAGAAGCTCAAGCCCAGGGAGGACAGAGTGGCTGGGGTTTTCCAGCACATAAATCATATTAATAGTCTTGAAAGCCAAAGTAATATCACCTAATATCTTATAATGCTAATTACTTGTATTATAATCCATATTCATCCAGTGAGGACGGTGGGTTTAAAAAAGCCTTTTGGATGGAAACCAATTTGACAATAAATTTCATATAAAAAAATAAAAAATAAATTAAAAAGCCTTTTTGGGCAGGACCAGTTTTCTAGTCATGATTCGGACACTTAATAACTGTGTGACTTGGAGACTGAGTCTCTCCCTGTGGACTCAGTTCTCCAATTTGTAACAAAGAGGGGTATTTGACAAGTGGTGCAAACAAGGTTGTCTGGAAGCCTAGAGGGCCTCCCCACCACCCCCAGCACACCTTGCTTGGGATCCGGGTCGTCTTTCCCACCGGCGGCAGCTGCTGGGGTCCTGGGGTCTCCCTGGCCTCGCAGCTGCTGCCTCTTCGGCTACTGGCCACGGGCCCACTCCATCTGCTCCCTGGGAAGGTCAAGGCCACAGCAGCTCACCCCCACTCAGCGCCAACCCTCCAGCGCCAACGCCAACCCCACCGCGAGGAGCTGTCCTGGCGCCTCGGACACTGCTGCGCACGCTCAAGTCTTCCGCACCCGCCCGCGCCACCGCCTGGGTCCCCACCCTCACCTGGAAGAGCCCGACAGAACACCTGATCTGTACGTACGCGCGCGCGCGCGCGCGCGCGCGGTAACTCACAGACACACAGCGGTCAAAGCGCAGCCCCAGCATGGAATCCGACCAATGACTGCAGTGCTCCGCTCCCAGCCCCTAGGACACTCCTACATCAAACTTTGATGGTCCCAAGGGCTGTGCTAGGGGCTGCAGTTGCGAACTTGACTTGTGGAGACACTCGTCATGAATGCACACTCACCGCTAGCTGTACACACCCTTCTAGCGCGGCACAAATTCCTTTACCCAGGAAAGGACCCATAGTCCCTGCGCCCCAAGAAAGCAGCTGGGTCTTTCAGCAAAGGTGGGGAAAGGGAGTGGCCTTAGAAACCCTCCCTCCCGGCTTCCCACCACACACACACACACACACACACACACACACACCTACCCACAGGGTGAGCGCTTGTGAGCCTGATCCAGAGCCCAAAGGCTGTGAGGACACACATGGACCCCGTTCCCTTTGGACCCCTCCCTGTTACCACCCTCTAGCCTAGGATCAACTTCGGAGTGGGAAGGGGAGAGAAAGGAGAAAGGAAAGAAGAGTGTGCCCTCCCGCTACAGCCAGGTATTAGTTTCTCCCAGGGGCAAATTTACCTGGATCCTGATGGGGTGGGGCCTTCCTTAAAGACAGAAGTCTCTCTCTCTCAGGCAGTCCATTCATTCCCCCTCACCTCTTCTGCCCTTCCCCTACCAAAGGTCTGGTTCTGCAAGTCCCTTATTCAGCGTGATTTAGGTGCACGTGACAGAGCAGGGCCTAACTGACTCTCTTTCAGGCCTGGAAGGCCAGCAGAGGCTTCCAGAAATAAAACCGTGTGAGTTAAAAATAAAGCTGGGCATGAAGAGTATCCCCTTTCTCACTGCTAAGAAAAGGGAGGCCAGGAATACTAGCCAGCTAAGTAAGGAAAGCCAGGCGGACTGCTAAATGAACTTTTTGGAGCTCTGCACAGGACTTTCCTGCAAACAAGTCAGAACCTAGATTTTTACTCTGAATTAAATGGAATCTCAGCTGAAAGGCAGGATTCAGAGGCTGAAATAGCTTGCTAATTTTGTGTGTGTTGCCACAGTGGGATAAGAATTATGTAAAGATGCAGCTGCCTTTATAAAGGAATCAGGTTCTGTCAAGATTAAGGGTGAATCTGCATGGTTTGAAAGTGAGTCTGGGTTTGGCAACTTTGGAGACATAGAGAAGGTAAAAAAGACATCGAAAGCATCAGGGATCTGGGTACAATTACTGGCAAAGTGGAAACTAGAACACTTGAGAGGTTGTGGCTTTGTGGGTTTTTTTCGAGCTTATATTTTTATTACATGTTCCCTATTTAATATATTTTTAGAGTCCTAAACTGAATCAGATATGCCTTTCAATCCTCGTTTAAGGTCTCGGAGAGAAAGCCATAAACATGCATTTACTTTATGTTCCTCAACTATTTCAATTGAGTCATCACTGAAGGAAGTGGTTCATGATTTTCTACAGGAGAGTTATTGTGAGCATTTATAAAGCCATCCTGCTTATGAGTTAAATTTATTATGTTTGCCAGGTTAATCTGTTTTCTCTAATCGGACACTTAATCATCCAGTCTCCTCTCTGTATTATGGATTCATGAGTGTGAACCAAGGAGGATTGCTCCAGTCAGGGCAAAATGATAAATTATCATTTCATTTTGGGGGTATTTGTGATTAAATGCATCATAATAGAATTAAAATGAAATAAATCTTATGATTTTACTTCCAGATCCCTGCCAGGTATAGAGAAAATGCATTTGGTTTAGGGTAAATTCAATTTGACATCTGAATGAGATTTGTAGGAAAAACAGAGAAAGCGTTGTAGCTCAGGAGAACCCGGAGTTCTCTCTTCATTTCTACAGATTGGAGTGATGGTTAATCACTCAATGGTACTCTATGGATGAGCAGCCCAGAATTCAAATTTCCAGTCAGAAAGAATGAGGAATGAACCGTGGGCAGTTATAGCCAAAGTTTACCTGAATCTAGGGTTGTAATCGTGGGATCTCACGGGCTGCACGTGGTGTACGATGGGAACAGATGTCAGATTACAACCAAAGGACCATTTGCTATTATTTTGGCTGTTATATTAAGTGAGGCACCACGTGCACGGCACCCCAGTTGTTGCCTAACTGGGTTGGAAGCGTTGAAAAACGTTGAAATAACTACAAAGAGGATGATTTAGTCATGTTGGTTGTTGAATAAAGTTCACATTCCAGGGAAAGCGCTGTGACAAAGCGAATCATTATTTGCGTTTTAATACATAAAGGCTAAAACCGATTGGCATTGTGTGATGTCAGACAGAATGCTCGAGACAACTTTTTTCTGTGTGGATATTTTACACACACACACACACACACACACACACACACACAATCAGCAAAGTACTTTCATATCCTTTGTATCATTTGATCCTCGTAACAAATCCATGACTACTCACGTCCTGGCAGTTGCCCTGAGACCTAAGCCATGAAGTTCCTCATTCAGTGTCTGTGGGGATTGGACCAAGATCAGGCCTGTTTGTGGAGAGGTCTTCCTCTACCCAGACTTTCTCTTTATTAGACAGCAAAAGCAGAGTTTTCCTTTTAGATTAAAAAAAAATAAAATTAGAAAGAAACCCACATGCCAAACCCCACAAAACCAAAAGGCCTGTACAAATATGAGGTGAATGAGGCCTGGTGCAAAAAAGATGGTCTTAAAAAGATCTCGTGCCTTGCCTGAGATACTTGCTAAGATGATAATATTGGAGGCTGTTGGCTACATGAGCATGGCAAGTGAGAGCTGAGACAGTCGCTCAAATAGTTTCGACCCTGTGCCCCGAAACCCATGCTATTAAAGTAAAAACTTTTTTCTTGACTGGAATATCCAGGCTCATGTCTACTCAGACTAGATTTTTACACAAATTGCCCAAGCCTCTCATCCAGTTGGCCTTGTACATTCTTGGTCAGTATGAATGGATCTAGAGATTTGTTTCCCTAAAGACTCCTCATGTAGTGCACATCCAGGCTATGTGATCTGTCTGTGATTACTGCTTCTGAGTGGTAGTGTGCATTTGAAATGATGAAGCTTGGTAAATTAGGCTGAACTGAGTCGCTGGGGACATCAAGACGACGGGTAGAGAAAAGAATGGTTTAATGGGGACCAGGTCAGAGGCACAGAAACCTATCAGCATGTGTCAAGGAAGGAAGTAAATGGGCATGCCTTCTAGAAGAAGCTGCCTGCATTCCACCCAAGAAAAGAGACAATGGAAAAGCCCTGGACGGTGAGTCAAGACAAGAGTCTTCGGTTCTAATCTCAGTTCTGCCACTTGCTAGCTGTGTGACATAGTACACACAGAAGGTTCCTGAAACCTTCTAAGCCTGAGCTATACATGTGCAAAACAGGAAAAATAACACATAGCTTGCCATCATCAGATCTGTGGAAAGGTCTTAAAATATACAAAAACAATATAAATAACAGTAAATTCAAACTATGCTTGGTGAATAGATATACCAGGGTATCCTTAGAAATAACACTTAAATTTCACCATATTCAGCCAGAGAAATGGCTTAATATATACATAATATTCCTATTTCTGCTTTCCCTATTTTCCTCTTCCATTTTCAATTCAGAACCAGTTGTCTCATTTATTAATTGTAACATTTACATAGTATAAATATCTGCCACTTAAAAGTGATACTGACAATGCAGTTAAGCCTTTACTGCCTTTTATTAGTCTAATAAATGAAAGCCCATCACTAAAAAGAGGCCACAAATATAAAGGATTTCAGGGACTTTGCCCTAAGGGGAAATCAGACAATGCATTTGGGAAAAGGAAATTCTGACTTGGTCCTCTATAAAATGCTAAATTTCTGCACAAAATCTTAGAACACAAGTGTTTACAGGACTCTTGGTGACAAGAAAAGCGATAGTAAATGTGCCTTAGCACTAAAATTCCTGTATCCATGGAAACCTGTGAAGTTCTGTAAGCACACACGCACGCAGCCTACGTATTTATTGAAGGGCTGAGGAAGCGATCAGTAGGTTACTACGCTGTGAAAAGCTGACAGATTGCTGGGAGCCGCTCAGAACATGCGTGGATGTTTTTCTCTTGCTAAACGTAATTACAGTAAAATGCAGAATCTCAGACATTATGGACAAAAAACATGTTTATATATGTATAAACATATATATTTATATTTCTGTCTCTCAGAATACAGTGTCCTTAAATCAGATATTTGACCAGAAAAGACTTGAGAAACCATTAGCATTTCCCTCCCCCACTCCACGTTTTTGGCTACATTCAGAAAGTCTCTAGATTTTCCATGTGTGCACATTCAGATATTTCTTGATTGGTGGGAGAAAATGTTACAAGCTTTTATCAGACTGACTATTCCTGGGAATTTGAATGCGTTCCTGGTCAATGCTTCCAAATGTATAAGTGCTTCAAAAGCAAAGAGCATAAAAATATCAGAAGGGAAGAATCATCTAAAGATATTTGAAGTGTTTACATAAACAAAGACCAATATTCTAATAAAATAAAAGCAAGTTTTGCTATTTATGGAGGCATATTTACAGTGTTCTATTTTTGAAAACATCCATATCATCTCATTTGGTTCTTATATCAACCTTGATGGGTTATTATTAGCCCCTATTTCCTCTTCACTGCCAAGTCCTGGATTCTTTCTCGAATAGTATTCTAGATTTTAATGACTTAGAAATGGTCAGTGTTTTTGTTGAAATGCATTGAAACAGGTAACATTATTGAGGGTTTTTTTTTAATGTTTATTTATTTTTGAGAGAGCACAAGTAGGGGAGGAGCAGAGAGAGGGGAACAGAAGATCCAAAGCTGGCTCTCTGCTGACAGGCTAACAGCAGCAAGCCCGATGTGGGGTTCAAACTCATGAACCAGCGAGAACATGGCCTGAGCCAAAGTCGGACCCTCAACCAACTGAGCCACCAAGGTGCCCGGCATTACTGACTTCTTAAAAAGACTTTGTGTTTTATCCTTTGTGTTTCATCACGGAAGTTTTCTCTTTTAAAATATTTTCATGTTTAGCTCTCTGAAAATGTGCTGTCCAGTGTGGTAGCTTTCAGCCCCATGCAACCGCTGGGCATTTATAATGTGGTTTGTCTCATTTTGAAATGATAATATTTGAATATATTCAGTTAAACTAAGTATATGACTTTAATTCACCTGTTTCTTTGTACTTTTTTAATATGCTTACAAAAATATTTAAAATTACTTATGTGGCTAGCATTATATTTCTACTGGATGGCTCTGCTCTAATGAAGCTATCCACAGTCTCCACAAGGGATCTGTTTCTCATCATTTCCTGTACACCATATTGGCTCAGTCTTGCAATTGGCCCGCCATACTTTTCACCAGAATAAAGAAATTAACAGCACTGATTCTTTCCTAAAAAAAAAAAAAAAAATGCTTTACATTATCCTTCTTTTTCCAGGCCAGATTTCTATCCTTTTCTCCAATCCAAATCTCCATGGCAAAATCCCAGTAAGTAAATTGACCCCGTTCTTTATCTTGGCTTCCAGAGAGGCAATGAGGCAGAGCACCCGCACTGTGAGACCTGGTAAACCATGCAGGATACACAGTTTGCCAGGGAAAGAACACTGGATTCGAGACAAAGCCTGTTAAGTATCTAGGAATTGGCTTTGCCACTTCCAACTATAATGGAAAAATAGCTGAAGCCATTTTGTATTACTATCTTCTTCTTTTGCTGTAAACTGAACTCAGATTACAACCTGAGTTATAATATCGATACTCAACTGGCTGTGTGACTTTTGTCAAATCATCTAAGCTCTCTGGGCTTCAGTTTTCTTTCAGTCCATTCTATTTGTAATGGACTTCAATAATTAAGCAAATTTTATAGATAAATCCTTGTCTAAGAGTTTACAGTGGTTCAGGACTGTAATGACTCGGTTTGAACTTGTAAAACTGGGAAGAAAAGAACATATGAAGAAATAGTAGTTTTGCTTCCAGCTACATCAGGAATACTTTCAAAGAGTTTCAGCTGCAAGTAAGAGAACACCATATTAAAAAGTGGCTTAAATATAAGTACTATGTTGCTTTCCTGCACAAAACCTTCCCAAGATTTATGTCCTTCAGAATGAAATCTAAAATCCTTACCTTAGTTTCCTAGCCTCTAAATGATCTAGATGCCAGCCATCTCTTACCTCATTCCTCCATTTTCTCTGTTGCTCTCTCAGTTCTGGCCTCTCTGGTCTTCCTGCTGCTCAGGGCCTTTGCATAGGCTATTCCCTCTTCCTGAAGCACTCCTTCCTATGCCCCAAATATCTGCATAACTACCTCCCTTGCTTCCTTTGGGTATCTCAAATGTCACTTTATCAGACCTTCCTTTATCAACCTATCTAAAATTTCACCCCCATCACTCTCCAGATCCCTTATTCTTCTTAACATTTTACAGCTCTTAACTTCAGCTGACATGTATTTAATATTGGCTGCCTTTCCTCCTACTAAAATGTAAGTTCCCTGTAAACAGGGATTTTGTTTATTTCATATATGTGAACAAATGAATCCCAGCACTATTACAGTGCCTGGCACACACACACACACACACACACACACACACACAAGCATCCAATAAATGGTGGTTGAAGGAATACTTCAGCAACTGAATGATATTAAGTTCCTCTGTCAGTGATCTTGAAATCCCCTTGGTGTTCTCCTCCTTGCTGCAAGATGGCTGCAGCTGCTCCAACCATCATGTCATCACACAACCACCTTGAGAAGTAGGTAGAAGTAGGGACAGTACCTTTTTCTTTCTGTACTTCTTTCTTAACATGGAGACAAGTACCTCCTCTAGAATCTTCCAGTAGACTACTTTCAACTTTTACTGACTAGAATTGTGTCAAGGGCTACCACAATCTACAGTACTTGAGAAATACTGAGAAACTATTTGGCGTTTTTAGCCTTCAGAGAGAGAGAGAGAGAGAGAGAGAGAGAGACAGGCAAGGGAGAACAGTATGATTAATAAAATCACCAGGCCAATAAAATGGCATGCTTAGTACATCCTGCTCATATCACATGGTTGACTGATAAACCATGAGATCCAGAGGCAATCAATAGAGTACTTTCACCGTGTCATGCTCCTGCTTTCCCCACCTTTCACATCTTGAAAGTGTAGCCATTTATAAGACTTATCTTTCCATTTTAATCACTGTTTCATTAACAACAACATTTATAAATCATTATGGGGAAAAACACTTATGTAATTCTACTGGAAAAATACTTACGTAATGATGGGTGAGTACACCAAGGAGAGAACTGGGTAGACAGATGAAGGAAAATGGTCAAAGGCATGCATACCTCAGAACAGGATGAAAGAAGAAAAGCTGAGAAAAAGTCGTGCTGAGGGACTGACACAGCTGTTTGCTAATGGGGCTGGAGGGAGGGATTTTCTGGGGTGAGGACAGGAGCTAGAGGGGATAATTTCCTACTCGATTTCACTTCCCTTGATCCATGCTTTGCAAAAGAACCAAGACTGGCTTTTTGCATAACGTTGTAAATCGTACACTCAGAATGTTCCATAGGAATTTATTTTTCTTCTCAAATAGCTTACCAAAGCCTGGTTCTGGGAAGGTTGATGCTGTGGCCTGGGACAGTGTACTCCTGTTCGAAAGGAATGTGGAAGAGACACTAAGATTGCCGTACTCGAATAAACTTCCCTCTTCACATCTTTCATGAGGTATTAGTGGCTTAATATCTCAACCACAGAGTGAAGAAGTGTAGGTTTGAAGTCTGGGGCAGTAGATGAGAAAGCCACATGTACAGGACTCCAGGTCAGGAGAGAGGAGATCAGGAGAGCTTCCCTACCTTTTAATCTCAATCATTCTGTGCCACGGGACTCCAGTTCTCTGGCACAGAAGAGAATAATGGCTCAGAGTCCCAGAGCCCTAAAATCAGAATGTCTGAAAGCATAGAAGATTCCAGCACTAGCAGACTCACGTAAACCCCGCCTGATGTGATCGCTCAGACAGTGTGTGATCCTGCTGTTTCCTTCTGTAGCCTTTCAAGGAGGAAGAAGAGCTTTTCACGTTCTTTGTCATGACATTTAGGATGACATGTGAGGCAGACATTTTAAAATAAACGACATTTAAATGCTTAGCCACTTAGATATCTTTTGCAACAAAGCGTGGATGAGAAACAGGTAAAATAGAATTAATGAAAATCACCCCTGGCTGTGAAATCTTTTGTCATGTGTGACATCTGGGATAAGGACACAGACTGGTTGCCCTTTGTTCACACATAGTGCATCTTAACATCAAATTGGCACTTTCTCCAATCTGTTAAAAAAGGGCTTTCAGTTGAGTTATCAAAAAAAGAAAATCAAAAGAGATTGGATAATAAAGGTGAACACGTTGCCCTTGAGATAATTGATTCTCCACCAATTTCTAGTGCTTGTCATGTACTGACCTTTGACCAGGATGTGCTGTGAGAAGTTGGAAGAACCAGATGCCTGGCTTCATACTGCAGCGCTGCCGTGCATAGCACTGTGACTGGGGCAGGTTCCTTCACCTCCCTGTACCCCAATTTTCCTATTTGCTATGAAAACCTATCCTCTAGGTTAATGGGAGGATTAAACAAATTAGTAAATAATAAATACTTAGAGTAATGCTTGGCAAATGCTATATAGATTTAGTTATTGTTGTTGTTGCCCAAAGTAGATTAAGTGGTCAGTGAGTGGACACTTGAATGAACACCGTGGAAACAAAACTTTGACAATGTTGATTTGAGGACATAGAAAAAATGTGGATATTTTCTTTCTAAATAAAAGAGGATAGGAAACCCCATCAGTAAGACATTGTAGAATGCGATTTATCTCAAAATATATAAAAGGCATTGCCTTACGGGGCACCTGGGTGGCTCAGTCAGTTAAGTGTCCGACTTCGGCTCAGGTCATGATCTCACAGTTCATGAGTTCAAGCACCGCATCAGGTTCTGTGCTAACAGCTCAGAGCCTGGAGCCTGCTTCCAATTCTGTGTCTCCCTCTCTCTCTGCCCCGCTCCCACTCACATATGAGTGCTCTTTCTCTCTCTCCCTGTTTCTCAAAAATAAGTAAACATAAAAAAAAAATCAGACATTGCCTTGCATAAAACGGATCACAGATGCCCACTTCTGTCTTGTTTAGACTGTACATAAAACAACTCATCACTAAACTGGCCGGAAAATTTAGCCAGAAATCAGTCATTCAATCCAGGACACTAAATCATTGAAACCAAGATTTTAACTCAGCTGATCTTATTTCTTTCTCTGCTCAAACTGATTCAATTGGACCATAGAACCAGTTGAACAGGTATCTTCTATCTTCTAGGCTGCTTAAAGCAGCCCTTTTTTCTTTTCTCCTCCACCTCCTCCTCTTCCTAACAAGTAACTAACCTTTACTCTTCCCAGGGCCATCTGAAGCACAGCTTCTTAATGTTAAACTTTGAGTAGGGATTCTCTGCAGCTTATTGCTATAAGAAGTCTTAAGGATCCTTCTGCTACTGATTCTCAATATCTGCCTTACTCAGCTAATACTGTCAGCTTGGAGGCCAGAGCCTAGGATTTTGCATATAAAGCACAGTGAGGTTATTTGCAGTAAATTGGCCCATGAGGGCCCAGGGACATGGACATACCTGAGAGTGCTCTGGCTTGTGGCATGGCAGCTGCAAAGCAGTCCCCTCCATGTGCACTTGAGTGACTGCGTAGTGCATGGCCCAGTGCTCTTTGCACTGATATTTAATGGTCTGTTATGAATATCCAGGTTAACCATTGTAGATAAATCACTGACTGGTTTGAAAGAGCACTGGTATCTCCAGAATGCCTGGAAACTACTGAAAAAAATACATAAACAAGTAGAAGCAAATTTAAGGGAAAGGAAATACAAAAAGAGCTTTGCTACCGAAGAAGCATCCATTTTTTAGAATTGTTTCTAACACAGATATGATCACGTCCCTCCCCTGATTAAACACTTCTCTACCACCTGCGAGATAAAGTGTAAATTCCCCAGCCCTTCACTTTGGCCTTGCTATTAGATCCCATTACAGCTTTCAGACTTCACCTCCCATTTCCAGCTCTCTTCCCCCGTCTCCTCCCCTGCCACCTCCAGTCCTACACCATATGTTCTAGGCTCCTTTGAACTACTTAAAATTCCCTGACCATGACAGATGTCATCTTGTCTCCATGTCCATTATGCCCTTTTGCCTCCTGTTTCAATGGAAAAAGCTCCTCATATTTCAAGGTCCAGTTCGAATATTACCATTCTGAAAATGAACAGCATTTCCCTCTCTTTTCATTCCACTTTATCGGTAACTTTCTAGAACAATGCTTGTCATAGTGCTTCTCTCTCTTCTATGGCCTCCTCAGTATCGAAACGGTTGATACTTTTGTGGCCTATTACTCACATTCCTGTCCCTAATGGCTGACTCAGGATTGCAGGTATTGGGTGGTTATATTTAATCATATGGGATTCATTGTTGCAGGAATGAAAAAGGGAATAAGCTCGCCGTTGCTTTATTCTCTGTCTCCCTACGATCACTTGGCACTTCGCACCTGGGAGTCATTTTGCTAATCACAAGTGCCAATTCATACTGCTCTGATACCATGTCCCTGTAAGACCACAGATAGGAATGAAAGGAAGGTGTACCTCGCTAACTCCTCGAGGGCAAATGAAGGATGTTCTATGGCTGCTTCTAACACAAAATTATAATCTGATAAAAACAGCTGCCCCGTCTCACCTGCTGTCACCTGTACTGCTTCAGAAGCCACTTGCAAACTCTGCTTTCTGACAACTCAGAAGCTGTTCAGCAGCCTCCCCGCTGATTTGCTTTCTGGCAGAGCTGAAAAGGCACTGGCTTGCAGTCAGAAGGCCTGAATTCTGGTCTTGGCTCTGCAGCTTGAAATCCATATGACTTAATGTAGGCCACTTAGAGCTGAGTGTTTCCTCGTGTGCAAAACAAGGAAAATGATCCTTTCCCCAGCCCTGCCGAACTTGCTGGATTCTTATGAAGCTCAGAGGCTGTAAAGAATTTGAAATCACTTTCCAAAATAGAAAATTCACCGGGGAGGATAGAGGGTAGTAATACAGCATTATTTATTCCTTAATCCTGGCTGTCTCAGGTTTTCTACAACTGTGTTTTCTTCCAGAAATTAAAATTAAATACAATGTCTAAAGTAGAGGAATCTCTTCAGGAAGATCAAATTAAATGCAATGCTTCAGACATAGTCTGTTTTCCAGATGAAAGACCAACCTCTACCGCCAGTAACCGGGGACATTTAGAAGCTAGTCCCCAAAGTGTATTGACCAGTTGCTACCATTGGTACCATTTATAAGTGAGACCACATGTCTGGACTCTGTTTATCCACATGAGGATTACTGAGCATTGACTATAGGCCAAATAGAAACCATGTTCTAGAAATGTCTGTGCACCTCTCAGAGAGGTGAGTAACTAACCTGCATGGACACTTCTGTTTATATCCCTGGATCAATGCAATGGCTCTATGTCAGACATAGAATAGGACACATAGTCTTATTCTGCTTAGATTAGGACTAGACATCTATTTTGACTCAAGACATTAAAAGCCACATGGGTTAAATGACAAAGAAAGCTGTAGTAGAGAATAACCGTGGCTAACATACCTAGAGGGCTCACCCTATACTAGGCACAGTCCTCAGGGATTGTCCTACATTCTCTTCACGCACAACAGTCCTTTGAGGCAAGTTCCCTTGATAGCCCTATTTTACAGTTGAGGAAAATTAACTCCCACATCTACCGAGCATAGACAGAGAATGCGAACCCAACTCTGCCTGACTCGACAGCCTGAGTGCTTGCTTAACTCTCAGTTGGGCCCTGGCCTGTGTGAGGTCTACCAGCAGCTAAAATTCCCAGAGGTTTATTGACAGAGTTATTTGGGTAAAAGAAACCTCAGCTGTACATTTATTCTGTATGGATGATTATCTATTTTTCAGATTGTCATACAGTGGTTAATTGCCTATCCAAAAACCTTTACTTCTTTCTCAGTAAAAGAATCCCACTCTTATTTGAACTGGAAATATGTCCATCTGAAACTTACATTTCCCAGCATCCCCTGATGCTATGTGTAGCTATGTAACTATGTTTTGAGCAATATGATGATAATGGAAGCATTACCCTATTATAATTTTGTGGTATTTCCAGAAAAGGGAGTTCACACCACTGGGAGGTGCACCTTTCTTTCATTTTGCTTTTTTTCTTTCTTTTATGTGTGTTTTGGACAAGGTTGGAGCTCCAGTAGTTGGATTGGATCACCAATGGCTTTGAGGATGAGAGCCATATGCAGAGAGAGAGAAGGTATCTGAGATCCTAATTATTTTTGGAACATTCATGTCAACACTGGACAACCTCCTCCACCTTCTTTTGCATTAGAAAAAAAACAAATCCCAAGTGTTTAAGTAGATATTATTTTGGTTTTCCTCTCATAAGCAGCCAAAACTAATCCTAACTGACATAAAGATTACTTGAATTTTTTTTTTTTGGTTTCATCTCTGTTTCACAGACATGTCACTCTAGATTAGTGTCCCAACTACAGAAAGTTGTGTCATTAATTACATTCACTTTGTTTTATTTTTAATAAAACTCAGAAAAATAAATTTTAAGTAGAAAAAATGTTGAGTTTATTGATTAAAATGAAATCTGGAGATTTCAGAGTTTTTTTCTAGCTTTAATTAAAATAAACTAGCCAAGAGCATTTGGATTTGAATTGAACAAAAAGAAAGGGAAGCAACCTTTTTTTTTCATCTTTATTGCTCTCCAAGATAGGCACATGGTGGGAGATTTGTGTTATTGTAATAAATTACCTGAATCACCCTTGCCGAGCCTGATTGTGTAGATTGATTACTGAAACCAAAATGTCCAACTGGAATTTGTCTGGGCTTGGAATAAATCAATACCTTTCTAAAACCCCAGTATATTTCTTAAACACCTTCAACTTTTGTATGTTATAGAACATTGCAAAATATAGTTGACCTTTGAACTGCTTGGGTGCACATATATATGGAGTTTTTTTTTATAAATATAGTACTATAAATGTATTTTGTCTTCTGTATGATTTTCTTACAACATTTTCTTTTCTCTGGTTTACTTTATTGTAAGAATATAGTATCTAATACATATAACATACAAAATATGCATTAATTGACTGCTTATGTTATCAGTCAACTTCTAGTCAACAATGAGGCTATTAGTAGTTAAATTCTGAGGGCGTCAAAAGTTATATGCATGGGAGGTTGGTGACCCTACCCCCTAATTGTTTAAGGATCAACCGTATATTCATTAAAAAGTGCTCTGAGAAGGTAGACTTCTGGTGTGACAACATGAGTAGCTATAGCGATACACTTCCCAGTGAAATTTGTAAACATTATTAAAAAACAAAAAAACTAAAGCTTCTGTAAGTGATTTTAAGGAAAAACAAGAAATGAAGAACTATCTATTCAAGAATATTTATGAAAATTCAGTAACAAAGGTGAGAGTCTGTGGTATTTGAATCACATTTAGGCAGATTGCTTCTTGCCACAAATTCCAATTCTGTTTTTAAATTTCTAAATTCTATTCACCTTTGGCCTATTTCATTTCCTTCCTTTGACTTGGATACAAGAATCTTAGAGCTTAATAAATGTAATGTTCAAATGTAGTAAGCCCCTTTGAGGTAAACTTCTGAGTATCATGACCAACTGTGGTAAGCAACTAAACAGTAACAACCATCATCCCCATCAGTACATCGTCATTGTCACCTCCACCACCACTCATGTTCTTGATGCCTCATCTTTGCCTTCTTATATCTAGTACTTTCTGGTATTTTAATCTGAATTTATTTTTAGCTCCTCCATGGTATTTGTGTTTGCATATTCATCCATGTGAGTGCTTATGGTTATCTTTCTGTGTGTGTGTGTGTGTGTGTGTGTGTGTGTGTGTGTAAACTTAAAGCTTCCTAAATTCTTTAAAGAAGTAGTTAAATACGGTTAAATAACATCACTGTGGAATACTACAGAGGCCTGTGATTAATTACCAAAAGTTATAATAACTTTACTTAAGGAGCTCACATGTGTTCTTACCCCTTATAGCTGTCAAGTGTAATAGCTGCAAATATCCCCCTTTCTGTTCCTTTTATTCCCAGATGATTATGTTAGGTGTATCTATTAGGCCTTGGAGTGATTTCCAATTTCCTGTTAAAAGGAGAAAAGTAGATAAGAGGAAAGTTTATAGCCATACAGTCTTACCTCAAAAAAGCAAGAAAAAGGCTCAAAAACCTAATCTTACACTAAAAGGAGCTAGAAAAAGAAAACAAATGAAGCCTAAGCCAGCAGAAGGAAGGAAATAATAAAGATTGGAGCAGAAATAAATGATACAGAAACTAAATAAACAATAGAAGAAATCAATGAAACTAGGAACTGGCTTTTTGAAAAAAATCTATAAAATTGATAAACCTTTAGCCAAACTTATCAAAAAAAAAAAGCACTCAAATAAATAAAATCACAAATGAGAGGGGACAAACAACCAATACTACAGAAATACAAACAAGTATAAGAGAATATTATGAAAAACTATATGCCAACAAATTGGACACCCAGAAGAAATGGATAAATTCCTAGAGACATATAAACTACCAAAACTGAAACAGGAAGAAATAGAAAATTTTAAGAGACTGATAACCAGCAAAGGAACTGAAACAACATTAAAAAAAAAAAAATCTCCCAACAAACAAAATTCCAGGGCCAGATGGATTCACAGGCAAATTCTACCAGACATTTAAAGAAGAGTTAATATCTATTCTTCTCCAGCTATTCCAAAAAAAAAAAAAAAAAAAGAAAATAGAAAAGTAAAGAAAACTTCCAAATTCATTCTATGAGGCCAGCATAAAGACCAGATAAAGACCACTAAAAGAGAGATCTATAGGCCAACATCCTTGATGAGCATAGATGCAAAAATCTTCAACAAAATACTAGCAAACTGGATCCAACGATACATTAAAAAAATCATTTATCATGATCTCACAGGATTTATACCTGGGCTGCAAGAGTGGTTCAATATTTGCAAACAATCAATGCGATACATCACATCAATAAGAGAAAGGATAAGAACCATATTATCATTTCAATACATGCAGAAAAAGCATTTGATAAAGTACAACATCCATTCACAATAAAAACCCTCAACAAAGTAGGTTTAGAGGGAACATACCTGAATATAATAAAGGCCATATATGAAAAACCCACAGCTCACATCATCATTAATGGGGAAAAACTGAGAGCTTTTCCCCTAAGGTAAGGAACAAGATGTTCCTCTCAACAAGTGCAACAAGATGTGCATTCTCACCACTTTTATTCAACATAGCACTGGAAGTTCTAGCCACAGCAATCAGACAACAAAAAGAAATAAAAGGCATCAAAATCAGTAAGGAAGAAGAAAAACTTTACTATTTACAGATGACTTGATACTATATATGGAAAACCCAAAAGACTCCACCAAAAAACTGCTAGAGATGATCAACAAATTCACTGAAGTCATGGGATGCAAAATCAATGTATAGAAATATGTTGCATGTTTATACCCTGATAATGAAGCAGCAGAAAGAGAAATTAAGAAAACAATCCCATTTACAACGTGCCCAAAATAAGATACGTGGGAATAAACCTAACCAAAGAGATAAAAGATCTATACTCTAAAAACTATAAAACACTGATGAAATAAATTGAACATGGCACAAAGAAATGGAAAGACATTTAATGCTTATGGATTAGAAGAACAGATATTGTTAAAATGTGTATACTACCCAAAGCAATCTACACATTTAATGCAATCCCTATCAAAATGCCAACATCATTTTTTTCACAGAACTAGAACAAACAATTCTAAAGTTTGTATGGAATCACAAAGACCCCAAATAGCCAAAGCAATCTTGAAAAAGAAAAGTGAAGTTGGAGGCATCACAATTCCAGGCTTTAAGTTATATTACAAAGCTGTAGTAATCAAAAGAAGTTGATACTGGCAAAAAAACAAAACAAAAACAAAAACAAAAAACAAAAAACACATATATCAATGGAACAGAACAGAAAACTCAGAAATAAACCCACAACAATACAGTCAATTAATCTTCAAGAAAGCAGGGAAATGTATCCAATGGCAAAAGGCAATCTCTTTAACCAATGATGTAGGGAAAATTTGATGGCTACATGGAAAAGAAAGAACCTGGACCACTTTCTTACACCAAAATAATTTCAAAATGGATCAAGGACCTAAATGTGAGACCTAAAACCATAAAAAATCCAAAAGAAAACACAAGAAGTAATTTCTTTGACATAGGCCATAGCAACTTCTTTCTAGATACATCTCCTGAGGCAAGGGAAACAAAAGCAAAAATGAACTATTTGGGACTACATCAAAATAAAAAACTTCTGCACAGTGAAGGAAACAATCAACAAAGCTAAAACACAATCTGCAGAATGAGAGAATATATTTGCCAAAGACACATGTGATAAAGACTTAGTATCCAAAATATATAAAGACTTACACAACTCCACACCAAAAAAACAAATCATCCAATTAAAAATGGACAGAAGACATGAATAGACATGTCTCTGCAGAAGACATAAAGATGGCCAACAGACACATGAAAAGATGCTCATCACTCATCATCAGGGAAATGCAAATCAAAACTACAATGAGATACCACCTCACATACCTATCAGTATGGCTAAAATCAACAACACGAAGAACAATAGGTGTTGGCGAAGATGTGGAGGAAAAAGGAACCCTCATGCACTGTTGATGGCAATGCAAACTGACACAACCACTGTGAAAAACAGTATGGAATTTCCTCAAAAAGTTAAAAATAGAATTACTCTAGGCTCTAGCAATCGCACTACTAGGTATTTACACAAATAATACGAAAACACAAATTCAAAGGGATACATGCACCCCTAAGTTTATAGCAGTGTTATTTACAATAGCCAAGATATGGAAGGAGCCCAAGTGTCCATTGACTGGTGAATTGGTAAATTAGATGTGGTGTGTATATACAGTGGAATATTACTCAGCCACAAAAAAGAGTGAAATCTTGCCATTTTCAACGACATAGATGGAACTTGAGAGTATAATGCTAAGTGAACAAGTATTCAGGGAGAGGAAAATACTATATGATTTCACTCTTGTGAAATTTAATAAACAGAACAAGCAAAGGGAAGAGAAAGAAAAAGAGAGAGAGAGAAATCAAGAAACAGACTAATACAGAGAACAAACTGATGGTAACCAGAGGGGAGGTGGGTAGAAAAATGAATGAAAATAGGTGATGGGGATTAAGGAGTGCACTTGCTGGAATGAGCCCAGGTAATGAATGGAAGTGTTCAATCACCATATTGTTCAAATGAAACTAATATAAAACTGTATGTTAACCAACTGGAATTAAAAAAAAAAAAAGATAAAAAAGGAGAAAAGTAGACAATTAATTTGCCCCTTATTAGATATGTGAAATTTAGGTGAGTTAGGATTGTCCACTTTGGAATATGGCACCAAAGTACATATGCATGTGTATGTGTATGTGTATGTGTATGTGTATGTGTATGTGTATGTATATTCTGGGCCTTCCTTACCTAGTGGCTTTTATATATACATATATATATATTTATTTATATAAATAAATGTATATAATAAGTGTTTATATAAATAAATATATAAATTTATATATGTTATATTATAAATATACATATTTATAAATATACATAACTCAGTTAAGTATGACTAATTTCACATTGAACTAATCATTAAAGCAAAGCTCATTAAAATCGTGATGTAAAAAATGTTTTATTTTGATTGCTTTTGAACAGTAGGAAAAATTAAATTTATTCATTAAATACTCAAAAGAGTAGGTGGTATGAACATTTTCCTGAAGAAACTCAACCAACCTTAATACGCCAAAATAAATGCCTCTACTTAATAAATACCAGTATCTTTTATAGGAAGGTTAAAAAGGAAAGCATTCCATTTTAAAGAGTAATGGATGTTGCATTTTACTAAACTAAAATAGTGTACTAATGAGTAATAATTCACATTATTATTCTGTTAGTTGTAACTGAAGAATAATAACAAAGAAGTACCTTACATAAAAAAAGTAGTTTTTACTTCTTTGATTCCCAAATAGTAATATTTTTACTTTCAATTATATTGTAAGAAGAAATAGAGAAGACATTGTTCTATCCTATTTAGATTTAGAAATATGAAGCTAGAGGGGCACCTGAGTGGCTCAGTGGGTTGAGCGGCTGACTTCAGCTCAGGTCATGATCAGGAGGTTAGTGAATTTGAATCCCATGTAGGGCTCTGTGCTGACAGCTCAGAGCCTGGAGCCTGCTTTGGATTCTGTGTCTCCCTCTCTCTCTGACCCTCTGCCACTCGAGCTCTGTCTCTGTCTCTCTCTCTCTCTCTCTCTCTCTCTCAAAAATAAATGTTAAAAAAAAAATTAAAGAAAGGAAGAGAAAAAAGAAATATGAACTAGAAGTTATGTACCTTTAACTTTAAAAGTTAAAGTGCTGTATGTACTATGAATCATCCAGGTGTTGTTTCATTATGATTTGCTACTTTTCTTGAACAAATCAATTAAATGTTTGGAACCCTGGATTTTTATTTGAAAGACTGAGACTAAACATGTTGAACAAACTCTCCAAATTGTTTTTAAAATGTTGCAGCAATTCTAAATGGCTTCTTTTTGAGTTAGAAGGAAAAATAATGTTTGTTTTTTTTTAATTTGACCTTAACCACTTCTATGTCCTAGGGAAATTGCAGAATTTAACTGAGAGGAATAAATCACTTTTTCATATGGAAAACACATTAATGGATCTTTAGTTACAAAAGGAGGCCCCAGGCTAGACTTGGGACAAAAAGGCAGTAAATTACCCTGCATAATAAAGTAAAAGCAAGGGTTTTCTACTGGTGGTGGTAGAATAGGGTGGGGCTGGTACTGGAGGAAAGTAATCCCCTGATGAAAGGCACAGCTGAAGAATTTTAGAATGACAATGACCAATAGTCAAATTTAGGCAGGATTTATTCTAGCCAAACCTTCAATGGAAGTTGGTTATGGGGAGAATATTCCATTTGTTGTTCTTTGGGGAGCAAATGAGATGGGACTAGGTCATGTTTTGGGAACAAAGGAAGCCACAGAGGGCTGGAGAATATGGAAGGAAACATTTAAGGTATAGAAAATCGAACGGGAGCAAGAGTTTAGAGTGGTGGATAACAGACAAGCCCCAGGAATCCTTTGCAGGACTTCTTGCAATCACATGAGATTGTGCCAACTATTTTTTTTTTTTTTTTGAAGGGATGAGGAGAAAATAATACTAATGAATACTAATGAATAACACTAATAATACTAGTGAATACTAATGAATAATACTAATGGATAGCAACAAAAGCTACAATGACTGAGTGCTTGAAATACGGCAGATACCCTTCTAAGTTCTTTTCAAATATAATCTGATTACATTCTTCAGCAACCCTGTGGAGATTGGTAATTATCCCCTTTTACAGAGGAATAAATTGTGCACATAGATGTATGGGGAGACAACTCTCCATGGGTCTCTCGTGTTCCTGTACATCTTGTGAACAGAGGAAGTGGCTGCCATTTTTCCAGACTGTCTTTTATTTTATTTTATTTTTTTTTTTCAACGTTTATTTATTTTTGGGACAGAGAGAGACAGAGCATGAACGGGGGAGGGGCAGAGAGAGAGGGAGACACAGAATCGGAAACAGACTTCAGGCTCTGAGCCATCAGCCCAGAGCCTGACGCGGGGCTCGAACTCCCGGACCGGGAGATCGTGACCTGGCTGAAGTCGGATGCTTAACCAACTGCGCCACCCAAGCGCCCCCAGACTGTCTTTTAAAGTACGTTTGTATAGCAAACAGGCTTGGAAAATAGGGATAGTGTCTCCCTCAAGTGCAAAGGCAGGTTTGTTTTCGCCCAGTTTAACATAGGTAACTCCCCTTTCAGGGCAAAGGCTAGGCAGGCTTATTGCCCCTTATAAAACATTTGGGTTTTCTACACTCAAGCTTGCTCTCCTGTAACAACCCATAGCACATGCAAGCATCTCTTATACTCTTTGCATCACCCCATAAGGACTGGGTCTCAGGACCTGGCACAAAAGCTGAGGCTCTGGCTACTGCTATTGCTGAGAGTAATGAAGTCCTTTGTCTCTGACTCATGAGTCTCATGTGTTCTACTAGAATCCAAGAAATGGTCCCAGGCTAACTGGTTAGCTTGCAAGTAGGTAAATTCTCAGGCTCCTCATAATTCTAATAAGAGGTTAACAGCATATCCAAGGCCTCTCAGCTAAAAAGTAGGGGAGCCACAAAGGGGTCCCGCCCAGGGAGTTCTATTCCCTAGTATGTGCTTTCTCCCACCATGCTGTAGTAAAGAAATGGCTGGCCCAAATGGCCAGAAGAGAGAAGGATACAACTCAAATATGTGTTATATAAGAGTTCATAAAATACATATGTATCCTTAATAAGTCAATCCAGCTTTGTATGTACAGGTTGCTTCCATTGTGATTATGGTCAAATTCAGAATGAACAAGATGTATACAAAATCATTGGCACAATTGAAATGTCAGACAGAAATGCTCCCCATCCTGTTCTAATTCTTACAAACTTCCAATTCTCTACTTTCATAATTCTTCAAAGAGATAATTTAGAATACTGTACTTTGCATGAAGCCATTCTTATTCTTCTGTAAAAAATGATGTTACGTTTCTCTGAAGTGAGAGGAGAATTTTGCATTTCTTTCTAGAATCAATATGGCAGAGTGCTGAAGAGCAGGGGCTCTGGAGCCAGACTGCCTTGATCCTAATCTTGGCTCTGCCACTTCTTAGCTATATAACCTTAGGCGATTCACTTAAACCGGTCAGCCTCAGATTCTTCACCAGTAAAACGGTGATAATCTTGACAACTCACAATTACAGTCATGATAAAGTGAATACATCTCTGTGTTAGTACATCCCCAAAGTTTTGGAAGAAGAACACAGATTTTCTGTGAAGACACTTTGTCTTCTTTTTTTGGCTTTTGCCACCCATAATATAAAGGCCCTGTGTTATGAAACCAAATGAGTTCACCTACTTAAAGCACTCTGAATGTTACCTGACACATCATTAAGTTCTCACAAAGTGTCTGCTATCATTATCTATCTCTTATGGATCTTTTTAATTCTCCCTGGCTTTACGGCTATTTGTGTGTGTTACTTGAGTGTCTTAGGCTCAACATCCAGTAATTATCAAGGTAGTCTCATTTATTCTACCAAATGTCAATGACTCTGACCCTCTCCTTTGTTTTAGAAACACAACAGGAAAATCACAGTCAATTGCCCTCAAGGCTGTTGTCATGTTTCCATAATCAGGTCTTGATTAGAAATCATCCCCTTAACCAGCCTGAGCCCAATAGTTCTTCAGTGGTGTCACTTGGAGTTGGAACGCTGCTCCTACCAACACCACTGCCATCACATGGGACCTGGCAGAGTTGGGAAACTACCATATCCAAGATGGTGGAATGGGAAGAGCTCAGCCATAGAGATCCCTGTTATCACTTTTAGGAAGGGAAAAGGACACTTTTCTGTGATTTTTGGGCACAGGAGAGACCCTTAACAAGTTGACTTGCATGCCTCAGGTACTGCAGACTTCAGGGAAGCAGTAACTCTTTCCCCTGTGCATATGTATAATGTTAGCAAAACTAGAATAAGATCAGTTCTGTTCATACCAACATAGTCCTCAGGAATGCCAGTCTCTTTGGACTCTGTTGCTAAGTCTGCTTTCCTGTGATACACTCTTTTTTCCTTTATGTTAAGTTTATTTTCCCCCCAATGGTGCATCTTGTTTCTCTACTATGCAGTGTCAGACATATATTTCTGAACACAAATGGTAGATGGGGTTCAAGGTTTTTTCCCAAAGAAGCTATCAGCCTTTCTGTAAATCAGTGGATAATAAATGGGTACTTTTAGAAAAGCTGAAATTAAAAAGACTCGCCATACCAAGTGTTGACAAGGATGTGGAGCAACTGGAACTCTCATACATTGCTGGTGAAAACGCAAAATGGCAGAGACATTCTGGAAAACGGTTTGGCAGTTTCTTAAACAATTAAACATCCACCTACATTATGACCCAGTCATTCCACTTCTTCATATAAATGAAAGCGTATGTCCACATAAATAAAGACTTACACATGAATAGTCACAGTTTTATTTTTAATAGCCCCAAACTGGAAACTACCCAAATTTCTAACAACAGATGAATGCATAAACGAATTGTGGTAGATATAGATATAGATATAGATAGATATGCAGATATGTAGACATAGAATCATTGCATTGAATAATTATATAATATTACATATAATAATATAAATATACATATTCAGTAGAATGTTACTTAGTGATATTACTTAGTTGATACACACAACAATATAGGTGGATCTCAAAAAAAATTATGCTGAATGACAATAGCCAAAGAAAAAAAATAATCTGATGATTCCATTTTAAATGGAATCTATCTATAAAATCATAGAAAATGCACCTTAATCTATAGCTATGACAGGAAGCAGTCAAGGTTTTCCTGGGTTTGGGGAATGGGGTCAAGGAGTGACAAGAGGGAGGGATTAAAAAAGGCATTAGCGAGTTTACGAAGTTATGAATATGTTCTTCCTCTTGAATATGGTGATGTTTTCATGGATGCCTACACATGTGAAAATGTATCAAATTGTTTCCTGTAAAGATATATAAAGCTATTTTTTAAAGGGATACATAGGGAAAACATGCCAGCTAACCTTTTCCTACAGAAACATCAGAGTTTTCTCTCCTCCTACAGAATCAAAACCATGTTTTAATATCCTTTACTTGATTCTTCTTAGCAGACCAGAAGCTAGCTCATTGAAGGGAGACATGGCCTTATTTACTTTTGTGTTCCTTATAAACCTTAGCACAATATCTTGCAAACATCACAGGTATATACATATAAAATGAATGAAGAATGAAATAACTAGGTGAATAATTACCAACCTTAACAGTCTTCACACAACTGTCATTTATGTGTAGCTCTGTAATTACTATATCCCTCTCTCCATGATAAATTTCTTCTTTTGACAAGGCAATACTTCTCATTCCAGATTATCAGCCAACAAATCTTTGCTTGGGGAAGATCTGCAAGTATAAAGGATGCAATTCATAACAGAATTAAGGAGCACTCTTTGCTTCTCTTCAAACAGAGCACTGAGGTTGCCTCTTACGTGTCTTTTCAGCAGTGTTAAAATTTAGAATTGTAGTTAATACCTAATGGATTCAGTTGATAAAATGTCTACCAACATTCAGGAATCTGAATATGACTGGAAAAGTGTTTGTAAACAAGAGAAAGGCCCTGGACCAGGAGATGTGAGGTGGGGGTTCTAATCCCGAATCCCATACTTACTAGCTGTTTGAACCTGGATAAATAGTTTCACCATTCTTGTGCTTAGTTTTCCAGTCCTACAAGAGGATGAAGTAAAATTGCTCATGGAGCTTTCCTATGCCAACATCCTGTGATTTTGTGAGCCAGGAAGGATCTATTTAGATTGGACCAAGGTTTCCATGAATTCTTTTGGGGAGGGGACAAAATGAGGTGGGCAGTTGAGGGATGATGTACATACAGGAGGAGAGGCTTAAATTTGTGAAAATTTTTCTCCTCTTAGAAAACTCTTGCACTGGGTGGGGCATTCAGGGCCCAATTCTTTGTCACTGAACTGTCTACTTGCAGTCTACCTCTCGTATTGTAATATACGTCCCCCAGAGAACATATAACTCTAGTTTTGTTTTCCATGTATTAGCTGTGGATAAATTGTGTAGTAAGAACTTTAAAATAGCATGGCAGTCTTGTTCAGAAGGAAGTATGAGCCATGCATTTGGCAACTTTTCTGTGCACGTTTCGGGTCCAGGGATACCAAGCAAAGCCCTGGCATATCTATGTTCAATCACTGTCAGAGACTGGAATTGCATTTTCTGCCCCTGATTCTACCTGGCAAGAGTCCTCTTTGTGCCATTGCCTGATGGGATGCAGTCTCCAGAAGAGTGATTGATTGCCAGGTGCAGGCATGATTAAGCCAGCACAACTGTGGATCGCCCCATCCCCACAGTGGAAGAAGAACAGAATGCATTTTCCGCGAGGACACGGTGGCTTTCTTTTGCTCTGTAGCTCATTGCATAAATACACTGGAGTTGAAAATAAATAACAGTCTATGTATATACTGAGTAAACTGGATTCCTTCATGGAAGCAGAAAATGGGGAAAATAGATCAGTTACTATTAGGACTCAGAGTCAAATCCCAATTGTAAGAAAATAAAGCATGATGCTCACTTAAAAAGAGTGCTTTACTAGTGGTGTCTTTCCTATGCTGTGCTTAGTTGCCCAAATAAATGTGATGTGTTGATCTCAGTTTATCCCAAACTTTTGTTCTTGCCTTAAAATGTACTTGTGTTTGGGGAAGAAAATAAAAATAAAAGCAAAGCCATCTCTGCAAGTTTTGAAAAATATTCTAAGTATTTGGTGAAAACTTGAAGAAGGAAAAAAGTAGGATTGAATGGGACACATGGAGCAAAACTTGCTAAAATTTTCTTGACCCATCTGTTCCTCAAAGTTCCACTTGCCTTCTTCCCAAGGGAGACAATTCAAAGTCCCATCTTACCATCTCCAAGGTCAGGATCCCTTAGTGATACGTGGTGCTCTCCAGCCATTCTGGATATGGCACCTTGTGGTTGGGTGACGAATTCCTACCACCATATAGGCTTGGACAGGAAGGCCTGGGCAGGACATCCTAATACAAGTTCCCCTTTGGGATAAAGAAATATGGCTGACTCCACAGGCAGTGGTCTGTGGCCAGGATGAGATACTGATTGAATGGGTCTTATAAAGAACTCTTGTTCTCTCGTGGAGGAAATTCTTAATAAACCTTGGACCTGCTTTCTGGGAAGAACTCCCTAACATATTGTTTTCCATGCCCCTGGCTTTGCTGTCTGGAAAGTTGGAGGCTCAAAGAGTTCTAGCCAAAGAGTTTTTAAAGCTAGGCTTATCATTTCTCTCTCTCTCTCTTTTTTGTGATGTTTAGTTGTTTATTTTGAGAGGGAGTGTGTGTGCAACTGAACAGGGGAGGGGCAGATAAAGAGGGAGAGAGAGAATCCCAAGCAGGTTCCATGCTGTCAGCAAGGAGTCTGATGTGGGGCTCGATCTCATGAACCCATAAGATCATGACCTGAGCCAAAATCAAGAGTCAAACGCTCAACTGACTGAGCCAGCCAGGTGCCCAGGTGCCCCTGGGGTTATTTCTTTTTAGCAAAGCATTTTCCTCACAAACAATAAGTTTCTTTTTGATCTGTTTGTTGCCTGTCAATTCTATATGCTAAGGACCAAACCCAAAATTCTTCCTTCCAGTTGGCTGTGTTTCTTTACTTCCTAAGAATGTTGCTGAATTTGTTCAAGTTAGAATAGCATTCTAAAACAATAGGCATTGGCAAGAAAGGAACATCTTTAATATGATCTGTGCTACAGGACTGAAATTCTTCATTTGATTAGCCAGAATTTTTATAGAACTTCTTCACTAAAAGCCTTTTTATTTCTTCCTGTTTTATTTATTTATTTATTTTAAGAGAGAGAGTGTGCAAATGGGGTGAGGGGTATAGTGAGAGAGAGAAAGAGAGATGGAGAGAGAGAGAATCCCAGACAGACTCTGTGCACTGTCAACGCAGAGACCAATGCGGGGCTCGATCTCACAAACCATGAGATCACAACCTCAGCTGAAATCAAGAGTCAGATGCTTAACCAACTGGGCCACCCAAATGCCCCCATATTTCTTGCTGTTTAAAGTCCAGAAGCAGTGGGCTTTTCAGACCCAAACTTCTAGATTCCTATCACTGTTATTTGTACTTTCAACCCAGCCAATCCTTGCATGTTTATGTCTTCTTTATAATACCTTGCTAAATGCACTAACACATACAACGCATGTGCAGACATTCTGGCTTTTTCTAACCTGCGGATTTAGAAGACTCTTGTTCTGGCTTCCAAGTTACTGAAGGTGACAATATTACCAAAGTTTCATCGTTGTGTAACATGTGTTTTTGTCTTTCTAGCCTCTGCTGTTTCCTCCCCTGCAGATGTTTGACCACTAAGTCAAATCTAAATATTTTAGGCCTTTGTTATGGCAAAGTCCCACTTCTAGAATCAATTTCTAGTTAGTGATAGAGAAATAATTCAACCTGCCAACAACAGACCCTTTTATACCAATACAGAATAGAGGGGGAAAACATAATTTATTACCTAGGAACCATGGATAGATTTATATGCACACATGGTAGAGAAAAGTGACCACCAAATATGGACAGCACTTAACTCAAATTATACAGTAAAGTGGTAGAAAGAGAACTTAAGACTTATTTTATCTCCTTGAGAGACAAGGGGGCTGAAGCTTGTGACAGTCTCTGTTCATCTTGTGTGAGGCCTCTGAGCTAATTCTGAAGGTATGGTTTTACATAAGTAGAGGTTATTTGGCTCCTGACCTTAGAAATATCTCTATAGTATAAAATCTGGAGACTGGGCTTAATCCCTAGTGAGATTTATCTTTATTCCAAAGGTTAGAGCAAAAACTCAGATTATCATGTCTCTGAGGAAATACTAAGAAAAGAGAGAAAGAGGGAAATGGTTTCTCTGCTCTTTATAAATGGAGAAAATAATTTTCATTTACCCTTACATCAGTTAGGGTCATGATAATAAATGGACCTAATGTAAACAGCGGCTCTAAAACAGTGGATGTTTGTTTCTGGTTCACATAATAGTCCAGAGTAGGTGCTCCTGTTCTGCAGATCAGCTGTCCTCCACACAATCATACAAGGACCCATGCTGACAATGCATTCGCCATCTGCAAGTTATGGTTTACAGGATGACCCTGGGCGGTGCCATCCCAGTTAGCCATAAAATGGGAAAATAACATGGAGGAAACACTCCTGTTTCTTAAAACAAGACCAATTTCTTGCCTAGAAACAAGACCAATTTCTTGTGCTCACGTTCCATTGATTCAGTCATATGGGTACACGTACCTGCAACAGTCTGAAAAATGTGGCCACACTCTGCCCAGGAATATTAATTGCTAGAGGAAATTAATTTGGTAAACAGTTATCCACCTGTACCAGAGATTAGACAAAGCACGATGAAATAATAGAAGCTGTTGATAAATTCATTAAAAGGCAGTGCATTTTTAAAGTGTCCAGTCAGTGGTGAAACCCCCCAACCCACCTGGCTCACTCCTCCTAGGGTCACAACCTGGTCCCTGTGCTGGTAGCATTATCTCAAGGGACTCTTTTGTGCTCTGCTCCTCTGCTTATTTGGAGGAAGTCCATCTTGGTCTGGATAAACATGGTGCTGAGGGAGTCACTCAAGAGTGCTTTGTCCCACCTGCCCCGAAAGGGTCTGTTCTAAATAAATGGTCTAAGCTCAGAGTTCTTGAGTGCTTAGATCCCTCTGGCCAAGCCTCCTTCTACTTTAATTACCAGCCTCAGTCCATGATCAGGCATTTTATTTCTCTGCCACCCTTTTAGTAGACTTCGTACGTTTGAAAATGCCCACTGCTGGTCTCCAGGCATTCATTTCGTTCTAATGTAAGGGCACTGAGAGCAAGAGCCTTGCCTGTCTTGCCCATGGTAGAGATTTCTCCGTCCCCACTATGGAGGCATTTTTGTTTAGAGATATGTACGGTCCCCAATCTATTCTACCAGTTTCCCATAACTTCCCCCTTTCTCACTTATATTAACTGTATGTCTTTATTCTCCATATTTTGGTATTTTGTGACATCTGGGACCTTGCTGATCCTCAAGGAACTGCTGTTCCCAGGGTTAGCCAATTCCCTCTCACACCCATAACTTCAAATGCAAACCAACCAACCCAGAGCTCATATCCCCCACCTCCTCCTTTATTGAGCTCTCTCACTCCTGGCCACTGCCCATCTGCCCTAATTACCCAAGGCCCAGGGAATTAGACTTCTCTAGAAAGAGAACCAAAGGATGTATGTGTGTATTAGAGAGGGGAGGGGGAGAGACTTGTTTTATTTTAAAGTATTGCCTCATTTGATTATGGAGGCTTGGTAATCCAAATCTGTAGGCCAGGCTGGCAAGCTGAACCCTTAAGGACGAGCTGCAGTTTGAGTCCAAAAGCAGTGTGTGGGCAAATTCCTCATTATTGGGGGGGGGGGGGTCAATCTTTCAAGCCTTCAACTGGATAGATGAGGTCCACCCACATTATGGAGAAAAATTTGCTATACTCAAGATCCAGTGATGTAAAAGTTAATCTCACCAAAAAAGAAAGAAGGAAGGAAGGAAAGGAAAGAGGAAAAAAAAACCCTCCATAAGAAATATCCAGAATAATGTCTGATCAACTATTTAGGCACAAAGACTCAGCCAAGTTGACACATGAAATTAACTATCACCTCCAGGTAACTAAACATCCCCTAAATCCCAGAGCTCACTGAAATTCAAACTAGCCAAGCCTAAGCCTGCTGACCCTCATTCACCTGTTTCTTCTTACAGAAATCACACTAAAATCTCTTGTCTGCATTTTTCCTTCAC
Source organism: Felis catus (assembly GCF_018350175.1). Taxonomy (NCBI): domain Eukaryota; kingdom Metazoa; phylum Chordata; class Mammalia; order Carnivora; family Felidae; genus Felis; species Felis catus. The sequence continues at coordinate 75,092,492 of NC_058376.1, forward strand.
TCCCTCTGCCTCTTGACTGACCCTGATGCTTCTCCATGTGGTCCTCCTGCATGGCATCCTAACCATTCTGGGCTAGGGATCTAAGAATACAATAAATCTCCTCTTTCGTGTTTCCATGTGTGTGTTTCTTACCGTATCTGATTAAAACAAATCCCAAGTGTCCCTAAAATATCCCTAAATAAGATGCTCTGGTATTTTTCCTACAGTGAAAGTTTTGTTCCTTGAAAACCATTTCAGGTCTGGAATCAAAAATCCTTGTCATTTCTATCACAGGTTAACACCTTTTACCCCTTTCCCTGATGTGCTAGTTCTTGCCCTTGAGACTCATATTTTTAACTAACAATCCAGTGGTATATGATACCCCAAATATGAGGGCAAAACCATCCACTTCGTGCTTCTCTTTCTCTAAGAAGAGTTACCCTCTGAGGCCTAACCATACTCCTATTCGATCTTGAAGCCATATTGAACCCTCGATCCCCTGCACCTTTCAAATGTAATCAACCGGGTCTTCCGATGGCCTAGCTTTTCTATAAGAAAGAACTTTGTGGAGATGATATTCAGACTTTATACTCACCCCAAAGTTTATGTTTTAAAAATTCCATTGGGGGGCGCCTGGGTGGCGCAGTCCGTTAAGCGTCCGACTTCAGCCAGGTCACGATCTCGCGGTCCGTGAGTTCGAGCCCCGCGTCAGGCTCTGGGCTGATGGCTCAGAGCCTGGAGCCTGTTTCCGATTCTGTGTCTCCCTCTCTCTCTGCCCCTCCCCCGTTCATGCTCTGTCTCTCTCTGTCCCAAAATAAAATAAACGTTGAAAAAAAAATTTAAAATAAAAAAAAAAATTCCATTGGGTTGGCAAGGCAGTGTTGGTCATACATTCGAACCTGAATAATTGACCTTCATCAATTCTCTGTATCTCTTTATCCCTTTACAACAACTGAGGATACCTGCTGTTGTCCTTCCACAGTATCTACACCCATGGTTTATAAACTGACTTATGTCTTGATCATTCCTTGCCCACCCCAATCCACCACCTTGCTATCTCTTGGTATGGAAGCTCTTCTGGTTTTCTACTATCCATTTCCACCCCCATAGCGATTGTCTGCTTTTTTAATGCCCTACTACATGCCCTAGGAAGCTTTGGCTTCATAATCTAAGCTCCTCCACAGATGGGCATCGTTGGTGTACTGGTTGGCACTTGCTGGAGAGAAAAAAGTTTGGATACTTCTTCCCTCAGCCCTCCTGCTTCACTAAAGCATTACTTACTGTTGTTTTATGTCTCCCAAACTCTACTTTCTAGAGGTCAGTCCCTCTCCTGGGGTCCCAGTTCTCATGGGGTTTCAGTGAAAGTAATTACTCCCTGTATCTGTCAACTCTGGAGAGGATGGCAGTGGTGGTGGTGGTAATGGATTGCCATCGTTGCTGGTCTCCAGGTGCATCACTTGATTTTTTCCTTAACTTGGCCCATATGTCTGGAAGTACCTTTATTAAAGTCTCTTCATTGGAAATATCAGAGCGAATTATGCTCCCTGACTCAAACAAGACCCTTATAACCTGCAACATTGTGGCAACATTGTGACAAGCCTGGTGAGAAAGAGAAAAACAGAATTGTGCCCACCTCTGACAACACACAATCCAGAGCAAACCCACATTTCCTTAAACTCTTTCCAAGATTGCCTACCCAAAGCCCAAATCCTATGAGTTCTCTCTGACACCCTCTTACTGAGACATCCCACAGTTCCTCATGGTGGGCAGCCCTCCTCACTTCAAGTGATAAACCCAACTTGTTCAACTACAGTTAGGCTTCTGGTGGTCTTTGACTATAGGGCATTGACCATGGAAATCACCTATCCTAAGCAGTCCATGTTCTTTGATTCAAATTCTCCAATGTCTTTGTTCAAAGCAAACCTGTTATACAGAAACCCCATTACAAAAACTCTCAAACTGGAAGATGACTGAGACTGCCACACCTAGAGAAATTATTTTTTTCTAGAATACTTTGTAGTCATCTAGCCCATGACAGTTCTAAAAAGCAAGACTATCCAAAGTAGACAACCACTGTACATATGTATTGCAGTATTTGATGTAAACGCATAGCCGCTAAAGGCAACTCCAGAGGATGGGGTTCAGGAGAGACTGGCAATAAGAGATATCCCCACCTAGAAGCTGTGACACTGTACTAACCAGTCAGGCCATCAAAATCCATTAAAGGCTATAAATATGATCTTGAGTTCTTTTGGTAGCTTGTTATCAGCGTGCTTCAGAAACACACAAGTATTTGAAATAGTTTCTCTTGGCTCAGAGATGGAATGGGAGGCCTGAAGACCTGCATTTCTCCTCATCTCAAACATCCTAGGACCCTGTCGAAAAGATACATTTCAGATACTCTGCTTCCTAATGGCCAAGAAACCTTCCTAATAATGTTCAATGCTCTCATCAACGTGGCATATTTTGTAGGTATTAAACCCTATCCTTACCCATCTATATCAAAAAGACATATCAAAACGATCTATGTTCACAGACTGCCTAGCTATCTGATCTCCGACACTGTCCCTCAGTTTAAATCCTTGGTTTGGAAAGTGTCCTTCATGCTTAGACTTGTGCATTCATACTAACCTGTCCATCGCATACCTCTCCTAGGCTAACAACAACTTGGAATGGTCAATAGGTCCCTAGAACATTGCAGATAATGGGATGGGCCAATCAATCCAGACCGTGCATGCTTGGCCTCCTCTAGACAGACTACCTGTTTTGAAACTAAGTACTGATTCTGCCCCCAAACTCCCTATGCCCAGAACGACCACCTCTTCAGTAGCTATTTCCTAGAGTAGCCTGAGAGTCTTAAGAGGATGTAAAAGATAGTCTCCTTTGCACAACAGAACAGGGAATGTGTCAGGAAAGAATCTAGGATGGGAGATGGTACACAAGAAGCCCTTGGACCTGTTAAATCTTGGAGGCCTGTGACCTTGAGTCTTTCGAGGTCAACCTTATGTTTTTACAGTTTGCAACTCTAACCACCCTCCCTTATTATTTTTGTCCACCCATTCTTACTACTTTCTGGTCCATTTGCTTAGTCAAGACTCTGTTCTGTACATCTCCTAGATCCCAGAATCTAATATGAGTGACCTGAATATGTTGTCAAAGACCCTCTGGACTCTTGCCAAAATCATGTTCAGCCTCAGAAATTAGACATGAGAATGTATGGGATGGGATATGTGCTCTGAAATTTGGTACCTCCCATCCCCGATGCCTGGGATGAATCTGAAAGATGCTTCTGGGAATGAGAGCATCTCCCTCATACCTGACTATAAAAAAGAGCCCTAAGATAAGCCCTAAGACAGACACATCAGATCTAAGGAGACAACAATATGTTTCCAGTAAGGACCCTGAACTGCTTCCCGCTTTTATTTTAGGCCACAGCCTCCAATTCCAGGTTTAGATGCTGATTCTGGTTCCCAAGCAGTGATATATTTGGCCTATTCTATCTTACTGATTTCAGCCTTCCGATGGAAGGTTATGTCTCCCTCCAACCTCTGCGTCTCAGGGGAGAGGTTCTCTCGGTCCTATCACAGCGAGACTCAGCCCTAGGAAGTGCTAGATGTACTCGATACTTTGAGGACTCCTGCTTAATAACTTCCTTCGCTCTTCTCCCTCTCTCATAACTTCTCCCTCTCATAATCTCTTCTTAAGACCCATCCAACCATCCACCCACTTAGCCAATCGCCCATTCAAAATTTTTAAGAATTACTATGCGCCAAAGACTGCTAGACTCTTGGAATAAGACAGGGTCTACATCATCAAGTCTACAATATAGTGGTGGAGAACAACTTCTAAAAAAAGAAAATCACATAAAATGTGGTGTATGCTATAATAAGAAGTAGAAACAGCATGTTGTGAAAGCGGGCTGGCAACTAGCCGCCTTGCTTCCCATCTCCTTCATTGCTGTGACTCCTCTGATCCTGTACATCATTCTCCCCCAACACAGCTCCTGAGCCTGCTGTGTACATCACCACTGACAGGCCTCCTTTTATCCACCCACCTACTCCCTCTTTTCCTTGCATACCAAGTGAGACCCCACAAGAGATCTATTAAAATATGTCAGTCATTCCATGGGAAGGGCTTTAAAACAGATTTTGAGAGGCCGACTCTCAGGATGGAAAAATGTGTGTCGGCATAATGAGTTGTCTGTGTACATATACTATCTATTATAGAAAAGCGGATGAAGTGAAATACCAGCTGTAATTGCTCTCTTTAGGGAATGACATGGGAGGTGGGACAAAGTAACATTACTACTCTATTGACCCAGCACCATGAGTTTAAAAATGTTTCTGTGAGAATACCAAAACTGGATACATGCTACACTCCCACACACATATAAAAAAGACTTGAACTGAGGTGCTAGAGACAGTAACAAAAAGCAAAGACGTGTACCTGCCTAACGAGAGCCATAGAAAGTGAACGTTCAGGCATGTGTCAGTGCCCCCGGCCAAACCAGGCAGGGTCAAGACCCTTCACCTTGGAGTGTCCTAGTGCTTGGTGGCTGCCCAAACCTCCCTCACAGAGACTGAGCCAGGCTGCCCGGGAGTGCTTATCAGAAGTTCTTTTTATTTGTTTGATCATTTATCCACTCAACAAATATTCATAAAGGGCTCCTGTGTGCCAGGCACGCTGTTGGGCTGGCAATGCAGGTGTGAACTTGAAAGGCATGATCTGCGCCCTCCTGGAGCTTGTATCCTGGGAGCTACTCAGGATAGCTGGACATAGGCGGAGCTACAAGGAGCAGGAGGTAATTATAGCAGCTCTAACATTTAACTGTGGTGTGCCAGGTGCTAAGTGCCTTCCTTCTATTCATTAATTTAATAGTCATCACCACCCCATAGTGAAGGTTATTATCCTCCCCTCTTTGATTTTTATTAAATGTATGATCCTTATCTTACAGCGGAAGAAGCTGAAGTTCAAAGGAATTAAGCAACTTGTCCCAGATGATGTGGTTAGGAAGTGGCTATCTCGCCACGTCTGTGTGCTGAGCCACTGTTCTCTATAAAAGTTGCACAACTAGAAAGCTGCACCCCATCGCCCAGCAAAAGGAAAGGGCATCTCTTCTTCCCCTTCTGAGGCTAAGTAAGAGGTCGACAAGTCAGGAGTAGAAGGAAGAATGGGAAGTCCCACTTAAGGCCCATGACTAGTTAACTGGGACAATACTTAAAAATGGGCATCTGCCTCACAGTTTCCTTCCCTAACCCACCTCATATTCCGTTTTCCACTCTGTCCCTCATCTTTCTTGCTTTGTTATTTTTTTAACGTTTATTTATTTTTAAGAGAGAGAACATGAGCAGGGAAGGGCAGAAAGAGAGGGGGACAGGGGATACGAAACAGGCTCTGGGCTGCCATCAGCCAGCCGATTCCAGGCTCGAACTTAGGAACCATGAGATCATGATCTGGGCCAAAGTTGGACACTCAACTGACTAAGCCACCCAAGTACCCCCATCTTCCTTGCTTTAGACTCGTTTCCTCTTTATGGATTTGCTTTGCCTTCAGGCCTACACATGGTGTTGTGTTTCGACCTAAGAGCCCCAGTTTCCCATCTGGACCTCCTTCTAGTACTGCTCTCCATAGCTCCAGGTAAATACATTGCCTAAGGTAGTAAAACCCCAGGGACCACATCCCCCAACTCTCCAGGTTCACCTGGCCCTCGTGTAGGACAAGAGCACAAAGCATCCCATGGGTGTCCATATACAATGGTCCTATAGATAGATACACTCTCCAATGCATTTGAAGTTCCAGGTAAAACAAAACCTTTGATCTTCGGTTCTTCCCTCCTGCTATAATCGAAAACAATAATGTGATGGAAAGTAATGTAGAGCTGTGTTACGGAATCCTTATGGATTTTGTGTTGAGCTTGGCTTATGGAGAAGTAACACAGCCACTGGCTTTCTCTTTTTCTGCCTTTGTTAGCAACCCAAATCAGAATGACTTAATTTGTTTCTCCTCGTTTCATTTAGAGATTCGAAATCTTTTTGTTCTGGTTCTCTGCAAAATTTCATTGTATCTCTGGTGAGAATGTCTCTCTCCTGTCTTATAATCTTCTACCATCCATAAGAAGCTAACATGGAATAAAGTTCCAGGAGAAAAGCCATCACCTTTGTCACTCAACCAGAACTATAACATGAGTCTTTGACAGATGACAAATTGATTGTGATTAGGGGAGTTATTTAAGCCCTGAAGGCCAAACTTGAAGGGTAAGAATTTTTTGGTTCCCAGGTCTAAAGCTAAAAGAAAGCCATCAATTGCTTGACAGTCATATTTTCTATTGTTTTTCAGAACACATCTCTTCTTCTCCCAGCCCAGAGAGGCAATGCTTTACAGAAATGGCATTCTTACCACTTTTTGGTTAATGGAGTGCTCTTCCACAAGATCTGTAGAATGCAGGAACTGAGCCAGAAGGAAACTGAAATCACTCAGTCCAAAGAACTCATTGTCCCATTGGAGAAACCAGGGTCCAGAGAAGGGAGCTGCTGGACAGAGATTAATGAAAGAGCCAAATGGCACCCTACACCTGGAGTCTCACCGAGTCAATTGCCTTCCCTTCTGTTGCCTCTCTGCTGTTTCCGTATAATTCTTAGACATGTGGTGTCGGGCAGTTGCCCCCAACCAGCTGCACCCAGAGCTTTGTGTGAGTGTGTTGAAGGAGGAGGACTGCTCGCGAGAAACACTTAAAATAATTGAATTATTAATGGTAAAGACGAGATCTGGCAGCTGCTGCTGCTACTGACGGCCAATCATTCTTGCATCTTTAGTGACATCTCATTTATCAAACAGCATGATAGGATGATAACTTCGCAGAATGAAAAATGCTGACTTTATTTTACCATGTCTAAAAAAAATTATCTGCCTCTATCTTTTGGGGGGGAAAAAGTCAAAATGAAATACATGTTTTCATAATGTACAGTTTCACTTCTCCCTTTAAAATTCTTTTCATGACACATAAAATATGGGAGGGCCCACCTGCAAACTCACCACTGGGAACCTACGTGTATGTATACATACATATCCACGTATTTTTTGAGGACTTTCCGAAATAATTTTGGATGGAAGGGTATTAGGAGAGGAAGGAGAAGCTAAGCTTATTTGCCATCTAAAAATTAATTTAAAAGATAGTTGTAACCAATGATTGCTTTTTAGTTAGGCATATACATTTTTGATAAAATTAATAAATAGCAACTGCAGAGCAGCATTACCCAAAAGTGGTCCACTGTCTAGTAATCCCATAAGACAATCTGTTAAAAATGGATTCTGTGGTCAAATGAATTTGAAAAATGCAAATAATATAGTCCCTTGAAAATTTACAATCCGTATTAGCTTTTTATGGTTCTGAGATGTCCTGCTGTCAAGACAAATGCATTCCCAAGCTATTTTAATGCTGAGTCTTTTTAATTTTTCATGAAACATATTTTGGAAAACAATGTCATACGTCATACTTTCTAAAAAAATCAAGAACAAATATTGAAAAAAATATGCATACATTTCAAACAACGGAGGTAAAGGCAAGAAAACTAGCCTTTGTTACTGATACTGACAGTCCTAGACACCTACTTTCGATAGATACAAAAGTGAGCATAATATAGGAAGTATAACTATTTTCAGACATAGGACAACAGGCAGCTAGGAGTATGACACCTAAGAGAAGAAAAATGCTTTAAGTGAGTCCATGGCCAGCTGTCCTTTAGGCTGGGACCCTGTTTGGACAGAGTGCAGGGAGGGGAACCCAAACAGAGCAGTTTCACTCAGCTGAGGAGTAGAGACTGAACTTGGTGGTAGGCACGTTGGACTGTGGGAGAGGGTGTCAGAAGGAAGGAGTTGCACAGAGAAGGACCTCCAGAAATCTACCTAGTGGCCGGTCCTCTTGTTGGCCAAATCTAACACTTATGCACCAGGGAGTTCAGTGCCACCCCAGAAGAAAAGAGGTATGGGATGGCTATGAGCTCCTGGAAGGTTTTGGATTTCCCACAGTGTTGGGAGACTAGAGCTCCACCATTCTGAGGAGACCCTGCTGCAGGCTGTGAGCTCTCCCTTGAGAGCCAGCCAGACTCTCATTCTCCACTAAGGGCTGCACTAAATCCCACCTAACAAAGCTTTAAAAACAGCCTCCAAAGGATCCAGCTGATCTGCCACTCAGTCACTTCCATAACAAAATTCAACACTCCTTCCAGAAAGAAAAATATCCAGACTCTTAAAAATGAAGCATTTCCAATGTCCAGCATATAATATATATCTTTCTCTTCTCTCTCTCTCCATATATATATATATATATATATATATATATATATATATATATTTTTTTTTTTTTAAACCAAAAGATGTGACCCATAACAGGAGGTGGTGGGTGTGGAGGGGAACAATGGGAACAGACCCAGAGATGACCAAGGTGCTGGAATTAGCAAATGAGTGCTTCAAGCGGCTATAAAACAGGGGCGCCTGGGTGGCTCAGTCAGTTAAGTGTCCAACTTTGGCTCAGGTCATGATCTCGTAGTTTGTGAGTTTGAGCCCTGCGTTGGGCTCTGTGCTGAGAGCTCGGAGCCTGAAGCCTGCTTCGGATTCTGTGTCTCCTCCTCTCTCTGCCCCTCCCCTGCTCATGCTCTGTCTCTGTCTCTCAATAATAAATAAACGTTAAAAAATTTTTAAAGAAAAAACTGCTATAGAACATACATATGTTTATAGATTTAAAGGAAGATGGACACGATAAGTGAACAAATGGAAAAAACGGAAAAATATAATACTTGACATAAAACCAAGAAATCTCCAATAAGCACGCAAATATATATTATTCCTTTCAAAAAATACTTTAAAAACATCTAGTGATTAATTACTTTCTATAAGAAAGTTTACAGCTTCATGTTTAGGTTTTGTCCTTGCATTTTGCAGATTCTGACTATTTGAAAGAACCCCTAGAGCAGTGAAAAAATCCAGTAAGTGTGACTGGAAAAGACGTAGAAATTATATACAGATACAAAAATTAGAACTTGGCTGTTAACGGCAAGTAATAAGTGATTCATTAGCTGGTTCAACTGTGGGAAGTCAAAAAGAATAGTTTCCTTAGTGAGAAGCAATGAGAGAAAATATTTCAAAACTAAAATATGAAGCAAGCGCAAGTCATAAAGATGGTCACCCACATAAAAGGAGTTTTATATAATTTTGTCTTCAGTCAAAACCAGTTCTTCACATTTCCAGGAGAAGTTTGTCTCTCTAGATTTAATCTTTCCGTATTACACCGCAGGTCAGTATGGTGAAGCTCCAACTTTCATGGACTAGCTTCTATCAGAAATCTTGTAAGGTCCTCTAAATATTGGGTCAGGAAGGTCAAACAGGTATTGCTAAATGGTGTGTGTGTGTGTGTGTGTGTGTGTGTGTGTGTGTCTGTGGGTGTCTGTAGAGCAATTGTATCATTAGCCTGTGGATTCTCCTCTCAGGAAGAAGTCCTATCTTTATTCTTTTTTTAAATTTCTTGAAGTTTTTATTGATTTATTTTGAGAGAGAGAGAAAAGGAGGGGAGGGGCAGCGAGAGACATGGGGAGAGAGACAATCCCAAGCACAGTCAGCACTGCCAGGACAGAGACCGATGTGGGGCTCAAACTCATGAACCATGAGATCGTGACTGGAGCAGAAGTCAAGAGTTGGACACTTAACCAACTGAGCCACCCAGATGCCCCTCTATCTTTATTCTTGAACAGAGACAGACACAACAAGTTGGGGGGGGGGGGGTTGGGGAGAGCCGTGGTCCATCCTGAAAGGGGTACTATCTTCCCATTAACATGGTTTACCATCATTAGTGCATGGTAATAATAAAAAATGACTTCTGGTTGGTTTGAATATTGTCTTAAAATTCTTCCACTGCCCAACCTCTGCACCTACACCACATACATACATCATATACCATTCACTGAATATTTTGCTTATTACTTTCATAGGCCATCCTCAATTTAATCAGACATCTGAGAGTCAATTTTCAGTAGTCCTCTTATACTCTTAGCTCTAGAGCAGACTTTAGTAAGGGTCTGACTCTACCCAGGGGCTTTAATCTGTATTATAGAGCCCTATTTTTAATCATTATCAATAGACAAAGTGTTATGCATAGACGCGAAGGATGATTTTGTAGAAAAAATTGGTAAATTTAATAATGTTATATTATTATGGCAAATAAATCATTTTAAGATCCATTTCATTTGGGGTGCCTGGATGGCTCAGTCAGTTAAGCGTCTGACTTCAGCTCAGGTCATGGTCTCACGGTCCGTGAGTTCAAGCCCCATATCGAGCTCTGTGCTAACTCTTCAGAGCCTGGAGCCTGTTTCAGATTCTGTGTCTCCCTCTCTCTGTGACCCTCCCCCATTCATGCTCTGTCTCTCTCTGTCTCAAAAATAAATAAATGTTAAAAAAAAAATCCATTTCATTTAAACCTCATAATCCTATTGTATCCTTAGAGGCACAGATGGATATTTTGCCACTTGACATATGATGAAACTAAGGTCCAGAAAGTGATTATTTAAAGTCACAAAGTTTGTTGGTGACTATGATTCTCCTACTGCCCAGCTCTGTTTTTTTTTTTTAACTGAATCATGATACATCACTTAATGTCTATTCAAGTTAATTATTCTTTTTAAATTTTTTTTTCAACGTTTTTATTTATTTTTGGGACAGAGAGAGACAGAGCATGAATGGGGGAGGGGCAGAGAGAGAGGGAGACACAGAATCGGAAACAGGCTCCAGGCTCTGAGCCATCAGCCCAGAGCCCGACGCGGGGCTCGAACTCACGGACCGCGAGATCGTGACCTGGCTGAAGTTGGACGCTTAACCGACTGCGCCACCCAGGCGCTCCAATTCTTTTTAACAAGAGACTTTCGAGAAAGGTATTTTGTAAATCTAGATTTTTATCCTTAATATTCCCATTTAGCCAGTAAGAAAACCAAAGCTCAGGAATGTTAACCAGCTTGACAGGATAGAAGGTTCAATGATAGCACAGGGACTAGAACATGGGGCCCATCCTTTGTTTACTGCACCATATGGCCAACCTGGACTCTGGACTCTAACAGGATTATTGATTTCCATAAGTCTTAATTACAGAGAATTTGACATCCAGGGATAACAGACTCATATATGGTATCTTTCCTTTGCTGCTTTAAACATCTTAGATCAAGCTGCAGTTGAATTGCCCCAGGGCAGGAAATTAAGCTCTATACCAAAGGGTTTAGCAGCTAAACCCAGGGGTGACTCCTGCATGGATGAAAGATTCTGGCCCACCAAGAATGGCTAGTCTGTGGCAACAGTGGGCCGACTGAAGAATGCGACCTGGAGGAAAGTCTGCTCTTCCCTGGCCAAAGGGATGGTGGGGGAAAGGAAGGTATCAAGGCAGAGACACAGTTGGGTGGAGGTAGTGGACAGGCCAAGTGTCCTGATTTCTCACCCTGGACTTCAGGCTGTAGAAAGGAGGTGCATTAGATGAGCAGGGCAAATGTCCCATTCCCACATAAGACTCTGGAAAGAGATCTCCAGTGGGCTGAACTCTCCATACCAACCATGTCAAAATAAATTTGGCAACATGATTAGATAAGAGGAGGCCTTGATATTTGTTGTACCTAAACAGCTCTAAATTCCCCCAAACAGGTCTAGAACACACCACATTATTTCTGCCTAAATGTTAAGCACTTTTAGATGATCTGAAGAAGCTCAAGAGGCCAGATGCCCATACACATGCAGACCTGCACTGCCTCTTAGAGGGAAATCTCAGAAATGGCTGATTCTCAGGGCACGTGACATACAGCAAAAGGAGGCAAAACTCCATAATAGAGGCTGGACTGCTTGTTTCAGAGGCCAGGGAGAAGATACGGCAGAGGAGAGATCCAGAAGAGTCTGAAATACTAGTGAGAGCTCAAATAAGGTGGAGACATTCAGGGACCATTGATGGGGTTTTGGAGTGGTGGAAGTCCGGAGCTGATGGCCAAGAAAGAAATCTTGAGACATCTTTGGTGCAAAAAGGTGATTTTATTAAAGCAGGGGGACAGGATCCGTGGGCAGGAAGAGCTGCACTGGGCAGTGAAGAGTGATGGTTATATACTATGGAGTTGGGGGAGATAAAAGCAAAAGGGAAGCCTCCAGAAGGACTTCCATATGCTAAAGAGGATTCATAAGATAGGAGGTCTTGTACTGTCAAGCTAAGGCTACTTTCCCTCTAGTTAGGCATTAAGATTAAGTCGGTACAGAGTTACTGGAGACATATTATACTCTGTATTTGCCTCAAGTATTTGTCAGTGGGCTACAGGTTAAAGAAATGCAATGTTATTTACATTTTCTCCTTGCCTTTGTTCTCTACATCACTATGGAGGAGAGGGTGACATTAGGGCTCTAGGAAACTGAGTCTATAGGTTTCTGGGGATTAAGCTTGATAAAATTGCCTTTTTCTTGTAATTCACTAAGACATATGTAAACTGATGGAGACTCATGTGCTGCATGACTGTGATCTCTATCAGTCAACCATTGGTTTTCCCCTTTCCTTTGTTCTTGGGTAGCCAGCAATGCCTGAGGAATGTCACACATATCCCACTGTGGGGGTGACAAGGAAGGGGTTGTCAGCTTGCTTTATGCTTCTTCATCAGCATCACTAGGTTTAACCACACCCAGAGACCAGATGACTATAGACAGACATTAACTGCAACCAGTGACGAGACAATGCCTCAGAGACCAGCAGATGGTCCAAGGAATCCTTGTGGATCTGATTTCTCTGCCTTTCTCACTATCACGATGTCCCTTAATCTGGTTCCGTCCATTCAGACAAAGCCCTTCAAACTCCCATACAATCTTCAAGAAGCAGAAGGGAGATGCAGGTAAGGTATTTTGCCTTATAGCAGAATGTCATCTGAAGGGACTATCTAAATCATTGTGTCACATTAGGATTTGTTGTTGTTGTTGGGACGCCTGGGTGACTCAGTTGGTTGAGTCAAACTGTTGATTCCGGCTCAGGTCATGATCTCACAGTTCATGGGACTGACCCCTGCATTGAGCTCGGAGCTGACAGTGAGGAGCCTGCTTGGGATTCTCTCTTTCCCCCTCGCTGCCCTCCCCCTCAAAATAATTAAAATAAAATAAAATAACTTAAAGAGAAAAAGGATTTTTTCCCTTTAATTTTGAAATAATCTCAAATTTGCAGGACAGTTTCACATATGCTACAAGAACTCCCCCTTTGAACTATTTGAGAAGGAGTTGCTGACATGATACCTTTTAACCTTCAAATACTTTTAACATGTCATATTTCCAAGAAAGAAAGAAAATTCTCCCCCAGGATCACAGCACAAACATTAAAATAGGGAGATTTACATCAATACAGGGCCTCTATTTCATCCTCCAGCGCCATTCGGATTTTGCCAATTGTCACAATTATGTCCTTTATAGCAAAGAGATACAGTTCAGAATCACACAGGGCTTGCATCCTTAATTATTTCTATTTGGAATGCTTCCATGGCCTTGAAGCTCCTGAAGAGTGCACTTAGTTATTTGGTAGAATATTCCTGGATCTCGGTTTCCCGACGTTTCCTCACAATTAGATCCAGGTTATTCATCTCTGGCAGGAAGATCACAGAAGTCATGCCGTGTTCTTCTCATTGCCTCTGATCAGGTGGCATATGATTTTCAGTTTGCTTACTGACGATGTTTACTCTCATCACTCAGTTAAAGTCTGTAAAGTTCTGCTTCCCCCTTTTCTCATTAACAGGTATTGTGTGGGGAGTTACTTTGAAACTATGTAAATATCCTGTTCTTCCCCCACACTTTTGGCTTACTCATTTATTGACTCAAATTCCTATTTTTCAGTGGGGTATAATCCTTTGCTATCATTGCTTGTTTTGATGCTCTGTGTCCCTATTATCGTTGTTTATTTTGATATGACTGTGCCTTGAGCTCTTAGCTTTATTGGCAAAACCAGATGCCTCAGGCTTTGCCACCCACTGTGCTCAGCAACCCCCACCCCTCCCCCCCGCCAATGGTTTCAGGGCTGAAATGTTCAAGAGAGGGAAGAGGAAGAGCTAAGTTTCCAGCTAAAGCAGACAAGTTAATTTTGATATCCCTTACCTCCTTATCCAATGTGTAGGACTTAAAAGGAGACAGAATCATTGCTTCCCCTCTGTGATATGAGTGGCAGCATGAGGGAATTAAAACTTCGCCATATGTTTATTATCAGGGAGACTTGTCTTTACACCTACCTGAGACTTCCTTGGTTCCTGGGTTGATTACTTACGTTATACCTTTTGTTCATTCCTCTGTAGGGCTTGGCAATGAATTTGTGAAACAGAGCAGTAACACGGATCTGTTTTAGGAGCTTCTGTAACCAAAAAATTGGTGACATTTTAATACTTCCCTAATGTGAGTTGGGGAGGTGGGCACACACACAAAAAGGTAGCCTAGAGAGGTCACCCAAAAAGTAAACAAGCCCCAAATCTTGGAAATGGGGAAAAACTAACGAGCAAACCGAAGCTTGTCCAGGATTAAAAGGAGCTCTGGGTTTAAGAAGCTTAAGAAGCAGGGGGACAGTGTGGTCACAGATAATAGCATGTCACAACTATTCAATATGTCCTATAGATTATGGAACAGGTGACAACATGTAGCACTTTCAAGCTCTCAAAAGAGCTGCTTTTTTTTTTAATATAAAAATACAACCTGGGTTGTATAGTAAACACAATGTTTTCTGTTTTTTCTGTGGGGAGTGGTTCTTTGAAAGGTAATCATTTTCTAGGTGTTTACATTTCTGATACATTGGAATTTTTACTAAATATGTATTATTTTGTAATCAGAAAAAATTGTGGACATGTAAGAAATAGCAATAGTGAGGGAGGCGCCTGGGTGGCTCAGTTGGTTAAGCATCTGACTTTGGTCTAGATCATGATCTTGCCGTTCCGAGTTCAAGCCCCTTCCCCTCCCCGACTCATGCTCTGTCTCTCTCTCTCTCAAAAATAAATAAACGTTTTAAAAAAAGAAGTAAATAGCAATAGTGAAATAATGGATGAGGAACTATGCAGTTTCATTAAAATGCTTAATTTTTTTTTTTTTTTGCCTGAAGTATAATGTTACACTTGGTAAAATGTACAAATCGTCAGTGTAGAACTGGGGGGATGTGTATACATTCCAGCAAGCACCATTCAGATCAAGATAGAGAGTATTTCTGTCCCCTAAGATAGTTTCCTTGCCCCTCTCACCAGCCAATCCCTCACCAAAGTAACCTCCACTTTGTATTGCATAGAGTAGGGTCTGGAGCAGGCTTCTGCTCTGACTGGATCATTAATATACAATGCTGATCTGTGTAAGTCCCTCTTCCTCTGGGTGTCTTAGGAAATAGACTAAATAACCTTTATGGACACCTTCAGTTCTAGTATTCCAGGAGAGAAATGATAAGTAATGTATTTTCCTCAAGGGTCCTTAGTAAATGAGCAGTAAGAATTATCTCCCAACTTCCAGGTCTAACTTCAGCTACTAAGCCGTAGGGCTTCTGTATAATTAGTTCCTAAAGCTGTATCAAATAGACTCTATCCAAATGAGAAGGCAATAGTTAATTCTGAATATTAGATTAATGTTTCATTCATTCCCTTTTCACTATTAACTGCATGCTAAACAGGCCTTTGGCAGGCAATTGGCTCTGCTGAGGAGGCTCCTTGGTATAGCGGAGGAATAAAAACACAGACCCAATCTCACTACATGTGGAATCTAAAACAAACAAACAAACAAACACATAAATCTGAAGAATTAATTGCTGATTGCCAAAGGAAGGGGTGGAGAGTGGGCAAAATGCATGAGGGTGGTCAAAATGTACAAAGTTCCAGTTGTAAGATAAATCTTGAGGTTGTCATGTACAGCATGGTGGCTATAGATAAGACTATTGTATTGCGTATTTGAATGTGGCTAAAAGAGTAGATCTTGAAAGTTCCTGTCAGAAGAAAAACAAATGTGTTACTTTATGAGGTGATGGATGTTAACTGGACTTATTGTGGTGTTTATTTCACAATATATACAAATATTGAATCATTACGCTGTTCCCCTTAAATTAATACAATGTATGTGTCCATTATATCTCAGTAAAACTGGAAGGAAAAAGGAAACACAGTGTCTGTAATAAAAAGAAGGAATTCTCAAAGCCACAAGAGAGAAACAGAGTTCTTTTTTTTTAATGTTTGATTTTTTATTTTGAGAGAGAGAAAGAGAGAGTGGGGGAAGGGTAGAGAGGGAGGGAGAGAATCCCACGCAGACTCCATGATGTCAGTGCAGAGCCCGATCGGGGCTCAATCCCAGGAACCATGAGATTATGACCTGAGCCAAAATCAAGAGTTGGATGCTTAACCTACTGGGCTGTCCAGGTGCCCTGAGAAACAGAGCTCTAAGGGAAGAGAAAACTCATTTTCAGCTGGGAGATTAGGGGAGGAGTCACAGAAAGGGTTGACCAGAGAGCTGGACCTTGAATGATGAGTAGCAGTTGGATACACAGAAATAGACTTTCTCATACATGAGAATGACACGCTTCATCTGTAGAACATTCTCGGAGTATTCTTTTCTCAGCAAGATGAATGGTTTAGTGCTGAGGGCCTCATAGATTCCCACCTGGTTTATATCTGCGAGTGAGAAGGTCATCTTGGGGAAAACACGTTTGTGTAGCAGATTGACATAAACAGAGTTTTCATATGCCTTATCTAGAGATCAAGATATATGGACAAACTCTTGTATCTACGAAGCCACTGTTAATTAGTGCTTCTGCTCACAACCTTCTAGCTGTGCTATGTCTACCTGAAGGGTTGTCAAGTTTTCTGGTTGGGCCGGACAGTAGATGCCTTTTACCAATGCCACAGGAGTGGCTCTTCTCCTGGAGGATAGTACCTCGTAAGGGGGTTCCTTCCTTCTATTGCTGGTGCGAGAGCTTCTTTGTGAATGTGACACGTGTATTATTGAATCCGAAAGCAAGTGACCCAAAACCTCACTTTCCCACCAATTTCCATGTTGAGAACTATGTCCTGAGATCTTCAGATTTGAGCTCATTTGGGGTGCTCCTCTGTGTGAAGAAAATCCCTTACTAAGGCACGTTACTGAAAACTGCCTGACCAGCCTCTCAAGGGAAGATTGGGAAAGAACAAGTCACATTTACCGACTTGCCTACATCTACTTATTTCTTTCAAATAATATATTTTAAAAACGATTTGGGCTCAATTACCCACAACCTGAATTGCATCATCTGAATCTTTTTATTACTACTAAAAAATCATTTCCTTTTTAATAAACATGTTCTAAGCTCCACTGATGTGCTAGGAGTGGATACTCTGAAAATTCACAAGATGAAAGATCACAGTTTCTCTGTATCACATGTCCTAATTCTCGAAACATTCATCAAGCTTGCTCCGGGTCTCAGGCACTTTTCTAGGTGCTGGGGAAAGGAACTGGTGGGCCAGAGACCCACAGGAGTTATCTCTTACAATTCCTCTTTTTTTTTTGGATGAAGCAATTACAGTCAGAGTGTTTATAATTTAACCAAGGTCACATGGCTAGTAAATTGCAGAGCCTAGACAGGAGCATTCTCTCCAGGATTAGTAGGTTTTCCATTACAAATTTTAAAAATGCCTTTTTTTTTTCCTTTTTACGAGAATAAAAGCAAATCTGACATGCTTTCCCAAAATAGACTGATAGTTTGGTAGGCTAAAAACTGCCGACTGAGGGCGTAGTATGCTCTCTTCTCAATAAAGAAGTGTAGATTACATTGGATCCAGCCAGATTTTTCTCACTGAAGTGTGTTCACAGAGCCATCTTGCACAGGTTGGGGTGGTGGGGGGTGGGGGGAGAGTCTTCCTTAGCCAGTTCAGTTCATTAGGAAAGAATATATATTGCTGAGAGCAAGCGATGTTGCTGTGGGTTTTAATTTGTTATTTATCGATAACAAGTAAAAACTAAAAGAACCGTAATATGATTTGCTCCTAAAAGAACAATTGCGACTCATGGTATGATAGCACTTGCTATAGATCAGCTATGTAACTGGGACCAGAAATAGTTTGTAGTTACTAAGTGTTTTGTTCTGTTTTCTACTCCAGTCTTCATCAGTTGAAATGCGACTGCCGCTGTTATTTATGGTCTCTGTTTCTCCTCTACTTCCCCCAGTTTGAGTCTGATTTTAGAGGTTAGCCCTCTTTCCTCACACAACAGCTTAAATATGCATAGAACCATGTATTACTTTTCTTTTTTTGAAGTGCTTTATTTATTTATTTTGAGAGAGAGAGAGGCGGAGAGAGAGGGAGGCAGAGAATCCCAAGCAGGCTCCACACTGTCAGCACAGAGCCCAATAGGCGGCTCAAACTCATGAACTGTGAGATCATGACCTGAGCTGAAATCAAGAGTCAGATGCTACCATGTATTACTTTTAGAAACCTTGGTTTCCATGTTATTTATTTGCTCTTGCAATAATTCATTTATCAAACTCTGCTTAAGCATCCACTATGTGGTAAGGCCCTGGGCTAGGCACCGGAGCTATGACAGTCCTCAGAAAAAAGCAAGCAAGCTCTTTGTAACAAATGTCACCACAAACGTAATAGAGTGTTGGGGGGGAGATCTTCGGGGAACCTCTGACCCAAACCTGGAGGTGAGCGAAATGACTTCTCTGTCCTGATTCTGCAACAAAAACTACAAGACCCCTTTGACCTTCCCGCATCGCGTAGAACAAGAAATCAAGTGTCATAGCATTCAAGCGACCTCTTTTTCACTCATGCATGCAACGAAAGAATGCGATGGCCTACTGGAATCAGGCACTGTTCTTGGCACAGGAAACAGGTAGTTATGAAAAAAAGATAACATTCCTGTGCTCAGAGATTTTACATTTTTTTTTCAACGTTTATTTATTTTTGGGACAGAGAGAGACAGAGCATGAACGGGGGAGGGGCAGAGAGAGAGGGAGACACAGAATCGGAAACAGGCTCCAGGCTCTGAGCCATCAGCCCAGAGCCTGACGCGGGGCTTGAACTCATGGACCGCGAGATCGTGACCTGGCTGAAGTCGGATGCTTAATCGACTGCGCCACCCAGGCGCCCCCAGAGATTTTACATTTTAATGAGAGAGGAAAGATTTGAACAAAAGCATAATAACATGCTGGGTGTCAATAAGCGCGAATAAGCAAACTGAAACAGGTGAAGAGGTATATAGACTAAGGTTGGGGAGTGTGGGGTTGCTGCTTTATGGAGAGTAGCTGTGGAAGATCTTTCTAATAAGATGACTGAGATTTGAACTGAGGCCTAAAGGAAGGGAAGCAATTAGTCATTTTGAGGAATGGTATTTTCACCAGTGGGATCAGTAAGTACAATGACTCCAAGTATGCCTGATGTGTTTGAAAAACGTATGACTAACGTAAAGGAAGAAGTGAGAAATAGATCAGGTTGGACTTTATAGAACATGATTCAGATTTTAGATCTGACTCTAAGTGTAATGGAAAGATTTAAGCAGAGCGGGGAGTTTTGTTTAGAAAGGATCATTGTGGCTGTGCTGATAAGATAGCAAGGGGCAAGGAAAGGGGTGGGAGAGTTCATTCAGAAGGCTATTTAACAGATCACGACTAGGTCATGGACTTGGACTAGGGTGGCAGGATGGAGGAGGTGAGAAATGACCTGATTCCGGGTATAGTTTGATGGTGGAGTCAACAGGATTTGTTGATGGATTCAATATGACATATGGAAGAAAGAGAGGGGTCAGATGTCTCTTACAATGATGAACAGAACAGACAGGGGTCTGACCTTAGGGGGTTTATCTACTGGTGGGATAGGCAGCCAATAAACCAGCAAACAAATATACATGATTACAGTTTGTGATCAGTACTAAAAAGGAAACAACAGAGTGCTATGCTACAAAATAACAAGGGATCTCTTTCAGTAGGGCAGTCAGGGACCATCTCCCTAAGGAGGTGGTATTTAAGCTACAAAGAACAAAGAGAAGGGGCCCTCCATGCAAAGATGCAAGAGTGGAATGTGCCAGGTGGAGGCTCCGGTAAGCACAACAGCCCTGAGGTCCCTTGGCTGCAAAGCAGGAAAGCCCCAGGATTTACAGCACTTCTGACCAACCCTTAAGCTTGTTGTTTTGTTTTTGTTTTCCCTACTCTTACATGCTCTAGCACAACAGTTTCCAAGGTATGATCTGTGTACCCCAGAGTTCCCTGTGACCCTTTCAGGGAGTCCACAAGGTCTTAACACTTTTCATACTAACGATGAGTCATTACTTTTTCTTTTTCATACTAATTCTTTCACGAGTATACAATGTTTTCCAAAGGCAACAGGACTTGTGATACGACAGCAGGCTGATTCCAAAGCCGGTATGAGAATCCAGCTGTCTTGTACTGAGCCAGATGTTAGAGATTTGAAAAAAAAATGGGAAGCAATGCCACTTTTACCATTGTGTTATTTTTGCCTTGTAAAACAGTTACTTTTTACAAAATTATTGTAAAACAGTTATTGTTACTTTATACCAATAAACATTATGTTTATACAAAGGGCATTATTAATATTTTAAATAATAGATATTTTAAAAATCGCTCTGTATTGATTTCTAATGATAAGTGTCAATAGATATAGCTCACAAAAACAAAAGTTATTTGGATCCTACATAATTTTTAAGGATGTGAAGCATCCTGGGATGAAAAGTTTGAGAACTACTGCTCAGTATTAATGTTAACACTCTCAAATTCATACTTGACCTCTAGATATAAAATCCCCTTTGTACCTCGAACTTTCTTTAAAACACAATGGTAAGAATTGTGAACACTAATTGAGTGTTTACTACATTCTAGGCATGCCTTAACTGCTTTACAATATTTTAACTAGTTTAATCCCTTCAGATAAACCCATGAAATGAGTACTTTTATTCTATCCATTTCACAAAGAAGAAGCCAAAGCACAAAGACATGAAAACCTGTCCCAGATCACACAGCTATAAGTAATAGAGCTAGGATTGGGACCCAAGGGCAGTCTTGCTCTAGAGGCACCATTCTTAACCATCCGTGGTAATTTAATGCGTGAACAAATAAATGAAGATTTAGCCGTAATATTATGTAAACTTCACTTGCAGGGGTTCTCAGTAGCTCTGACTCACTGGGAGATCCATGTCAGGCAGGGTGGTGCTCGAAATATCACATACAGGAGGAGCCCGAGGCAGGTGAAAACCTTGGGCTAGGGAGTGCTGAGCAGCAAGCCCAGCGAATTCACCTCTGATGTCAACTCCCACAGGCAAGCATGAATCAGGACTAGGGTCAAGGCCACAAGGTTTAAAGCTGTGCAAAATAAAAACCTGCACAGCGAAGGAAACAATCAGCAAAACTAAAAGGCAACTGATAGAATGGGAGAAGATATTTGCAAATAACATATCAGGTAAAGGGTTAGTATCCAAAATCTATAAAGAACTTATCAAACTCAACACCCAAAAACCAAATAATCCAGTGAAGAAATGGGCAAAAGACATGAATAGACACTTCTCCAAAGAGGACATCCAGATGGCCAACCGACACATGAAAAAATGCTCCACATCACTCACCATCAGGGAAATACAAATCAAAACCACAATGAGATACTGCCTTACACCTGTCAGAATGGCTAACATCAACAACTCAGGCAACAACAGATGTTGGTGAGGATGTGGAGAAAGAGGATCTCTTTTGCATTGTTGGTGGGAATGCAAGCTGGTGCAGCCACTCTGGAAAACAGTATGGAGGTTTCTCAAAAAATTAAAACTAGAACTACCCTACGACCCAACAATTGCACTACTAAGCATTTATTCATGGGATACAGGTGTGCTGTTTTGAAGGGACACATGCACCCCCATGTTTATAGCAGCACTATCCACAATAGCCAAAGTATGGCAAGAGCCCAAATGTCTATCGAGGGATGAATGGATAAAGAAGATGTGGTATATATATATGTGCAATGGAGTATCACTCGGCAATCAAAATGAATGAAATCTTGCCATTTGCAACTACGTGGATGGAACTGGAGGGTATTATGCTAAGTGAAATTAGTCAGAGAAAGACAAAAATCATATGACTTCATTCATATGAGGACTTGAAGAGACAAAACAGATGAACATAAGGGAAGGGAAACAAAAATAATATGAAAACAGGGAGTGGGACAAAACAGGAGACTCATAAATATGGAGAACAAACTGAGGGTTACTGGAGGGGTTGTGGGAGGGGGGATGGGCTAAATGGGGAAGGGGCACTAAGGAATCTACTCCTGAAATCATTGTTGCATTATATGCTAACTAACTTGGATGTAAATTTTAAAAAATAAAAAATAAAAATAAAAAAAAAATAAAGCTGTGTCGGTACTAGGGACAAAACAAGGGAAGGAGTGAACTCAATCATCTCTCAGGACAGTGGTCCCTGTCCCTCTGTTCCCTAGGTGTCACCTCTGCAGGGAGGGCTTGGTTGAGATTAGAAAAATTTCCTTCTCTCCTTCCACCCCACTCAAATAAGAGTGAATGAGTGAGTAAGAGGATTCCAGACAAACAACAGGGGGGAGGGCTGCGTGCCCGGGACTCAATTTTATTTCCTGAAGGATTCAAGGTTCATAGGTGGACCACTTGATTTAATGGCATCAGGTTAGGGAAAATACCCACACCAGAGTAAATTTTACAGTAACACACTTTACCTGGTAGATTAAACAATCACACGTGGTTGGTAGACTTTAGCTTGAAGAGTCTAAATTAAGTCATACAAAAATTCATAAATGCACATTTATTAAAGTCAAATATAAAGACCAGAAGTAACAAAGGATAAAAATCAAATTATATTTTACTGAGCGTAAATATAATTTGTAATGAGGTTTGAAAAACGGTATTTAAAGTTTTTCTGCTTAGCAGAATTTCTACTTTCTGGATAATGTAATTATAAGGTGAAAGAGAATTTTTTTTATATGAAAACCCATGGTCTCATCTGTCACAGGCCACATAACCTCTTTCTCTGCCTCCTTCAGTAAGAGGAGTGCAGCCTCACAGGGTCTGTATTATGCAAATGAAGTAATGGATGAGAGAAGAGGAAACTCAGAGAAACCTACTTGGTTTATATTGGAAAGAGATAATATAACATGGATCCTCTCCTTAAGAGGTATTTGAAGCCTTCTACATGCCCCCCTCTCCCGCCATCCCATTCCCATCCCTAACCTACAAAGGCAGGCGCCATCTTAATAGTCTTGTCATACATGTATTTAGTTCTAAAGATACATTGTTTGATTTTGCATGTTCCGAACATTAGGTAAATGACGTCAGATAGTGTGTGTTCTCCTGCAACGTGCTTTGGACACTCTAGTCTTAGTTCCTGAGACTCATCTGTGCGGTGAAGTTCATTTTTCCTAGCACGTAGGATTCTAGTTTAGGCCTGAAGCCTATTTTCTTCGTTCTTTCTCTTTCGACTGACATTTTGGTTCTTTCCAGTTATTTTGCTTTACGTGCACTGATTCTGTGGGGCACCTCGTACATGAATCTTGGTGAACACAGATAAGAATAACTTCAGAATATATATCTGGGACAAGAACTGCAGAGTTATGCAGGGTGTATGTTTTCAGCCGCACTCCATAATGTCATTTGCGTAATCAATTACTGAGAGAAATGAGCTAAAATCTCCCGCAGTGATGATGAATTTTAAAATCCCTCTTTGCAGTTCTAGCAATTTTCGCTTTATAGCTTGAAAATGAGAGCTGATTCCCCTCACATTCATTGTGAATTTGTGAATAATGATGTTTGGATTTATTTATATTGCCTTATATTGTCTTATTTTACTTTTTCTGTGGACTTTCCCCCTCTTTCCTAGATTTCTTTCTGATTTATTGACATTATGGTGGATTTTGTTGTTGCTGTTGTTAAAAATGGGATGCGATTATTTCTCTCCCTGTATGCAAATCCCTTTGGCAGTAAGACTGTATTTCCTTCCATCGAGGTGAAAGAGAAACTAATCCAGTTCTAAGTCTAGGCAGGGAGTCATCAAACTACAGCCCATAGGACAGATCTGCCATGCTATTTTTGTAAGTAAAGATTTATTGTAACATAGCCACACTCATCCATTTATGAATTGGTTATGAGTGCTTCTTGAAAAATAGTAGAGTTGAGTAGTTCCAACTCTTCAGTAGTATGGCCCAGAAAGCCTAAGATATTTACTGTGTGGACCTGTTCAGAAAAAGTGTGCCAACCTGTGGTCTAGGTCTCCAGGGGACTGTCACTCATTCTATTGGAACTTGTCCAGTTGCCATGTGTATGAGAACAGGTAAGTCCACTGGGAGATGAGCGTCCATGTGGAGCAGAGATGAACTCTCCTGGATAAGTCCAGCTCACACTAGCCAGCCCCCAGAGACCAAGCCCCCAGTGATGTCGCATATATGATCCCACCCAAGAACCATTAAACTAGCACCGATTAGCAGAACTGCCTGATGAGCAATACACAGGTTCATGAGTGACAATAAATGATTGTTTTAAGGGGATACGTTTGGGGATCATTTGTTACATAGCTAATAACAAAAGGTTTGGGGTTTGCTGTATTTTTTCTTTCATTTCACTTCTCCCTCTAGCAATTGAAAGTTATACTTTTATTCTGTTAGTGCTCACTTGAAAAACTTCAAGGTGCAAAGTTTAAAGTAAGTCATGATTTTTTCCTTCTTCATAAACAATGCGAGGACCTCAGATGACTTTAGCACTGATCAGCTGCTCCCAATTTACATGCTACTATTGTACAGAATTTTGGTTCTATTTTACCTATTTAACTCAACAAAATAGACATTATAACTATTATTTTATACTGTTGATTTTTGTCTAGATTTACTCATATATTTATCTGTCTTTGCTCATTATTCCTTCTTGCACCTTAAACTTTCTGTCTTTTTGAATGTCTTTAGTAAGAGTCAGTTATTGGCACCTTTTCTCAGGACTTTTCCTAAAATTATTTAATTTTACCCCTTAAATTGGAAGATACTTTTATGAAGTATACAATTCTGGATTGATAGGTTTTTGCTCTCAAAACCTTGAAGATATTATAAATATAAATTTTCCAGCTGCTTCCAGTTCACTACTAATTCCTCTTAGAAAATCTGCCTTTTCTCTCTATAGGGATATAATCTCTCTTCTGTCTTTTTGTCTTTGTCTTCTGTTGTACTACATCTACTTGTGGATTTCTTTTTATCCTTATTTATACTCTTCAACATTTGTTCAGTTTTCTGAAATAAGGTCTAGTTTTTTAATACATTTGAAATACTTTTGGACACTAAGTCCTCACATATTGACTCTCTCCTGCTGCGTCTATGCTCTTCTTTTATAACTTCAGGTAGACATATGCCAAATTGTTCACTCTCTTCCATATCACTTATTCACACTCTCAGAACTTCTATTTTTCTCTCTGAGAAGCATTTGAATATTTTTTTCTACTTGCTGTTTACTGATTTTCCCCCCATTTATGTTAAATCTGCAATTTCTATCCTCCATGGCATCCAATATCGTGCAATGCAAAGTATATCTTGTGAAATACATTAAGATTATGGGGTGCCTGGGTTGCTCAGTCGGTTGAGCGTCTGAGTTCGGCTCAGGTCATGATCTCGCTTTCTGTGAGTTCGAGCCCCGCCTCAGGCTCTGTGCTGACAGCTCAGAGCCTGGAGCCTGCTTTGGATTCTGTGTCGCCCTCTCTCTCTGCCCCTCCCCCACTCATGCTCTGTCTCTCTCTCTTTCTCTCTCTCTCTCTCTCTGTCAATAAACACTAAAAAATTTAAAAAAAGAAATACTTTAAAATTGTGAAAAGAACACATTAATAAATACATGAATCGATTTGTGGATATAAACTTGATGTTGAACGATAGAGGCTCTGAGCTGATGAGTCGAAAATCTCTGAGGTCTTTGGATCTATAATAAGAATCTGCATGTTAAACAAGCATAGCCAAAGACACGGTACTTTTACCTAAAGTGTATGTAGATGATAGTGTGATGATTTAAAAAAAACCCAAATATTTATGAAGGTATGGGTCACTGAATTAAAAAGATGTGGTCCTTCTCCCTGAGAACGTTGGACTTGGGTCCAAATAATATAAATGCAAGTATTATTATATCTGTGTAATATTTAAAAAAATTTTTTTAACGTTCATTTATTTTTGAGAGATACAGAGACAGAGTGCGAGCGGGGAAGGGCAAAAAGAGGGAGACACAGAATCTGAAGCAGACTCCGGGCTCCGAGCTGTCAACACAGACCCCGACACGGAGTTCGAACTCACGAAGGTGATCGTGACCTGAGCCGAAGTCGGACGCCTAACTGACTGAGCCACCCAGGCACCCCATCTGTGTAATATTTTATGTTCAAAACAGGCTCTGCTCAGAAAAGATTGAAATCACTAACATAAACGTGTGTTGTAATCCTTATCACAAGTGAATTGTAGTAGTGTATGCATTTCCTGAAGAGATTCAAAGCTAAGTCTCCTTTTTGGTCATCAACACTCACCATAAATGAATGACTCTCTTAGACCATTGTCTATAGGGAATGATCCCTCTTAGTGTAACACTGGCTGCACAGTTTGCTCTCTTAAGCTGCCTTTGCAACTCCTGGTCATTCCACAGGGGATGGCCTCTTTGTCACTCAGAATCACACGTCACTAAGGCTCCAATGAAACCACCAAAGCATAATGGGCCTAAAAACAGTTTCCATCTTGTAATTTCACATGATCTTCACAAAAACTGGGATTTCTTCAATCATTTGAATGAACTAATAGTTAATAGGGTAAGGAAGTGTTTAGCTTTCAGAATTTTCATAAAAATGAACCAGATGTGATAAAAGTTCTGAAAGCACTACAGAAAGAGAAAAGCACTGTAAAAACAAAAGACATTATTTTCATTATCAAGGTGTTAATATTGAAATTGGTAACATATAGCAGCACAGTGAGCACTTGGCATTTGTTTTTCTTCCTTTGGGCAATTATAAAAGCTAAGAGAGTAATATTGTAAAAGTTTCTCCATAATCATGGCAGCATTTCTAATTAACACTCTTTTTTTATATATATATACATGGAGAACTAATACATCACAGTAGCATTCAGAGAAATAAGACCTTATTTGGTTTTTAACCCTTGGAGAATTCACAAGTTCAAACACCATTGAAGAGTCAGGGATAGAACTACAGCATGTATTCACATGAATATATGTATTCACATATATTCAAAAACATGCTCCCTAAGCCAAAGAATTAAGAAATGACTCATTTGAAAAACCACACACAGCTGCATGTTGGTGTGTAAGTTGCAGTCAATACTCCTTGGATATGATATGGGGATGATCCCCATTGTCCACATTAGCCTCTGCAGAAGTTTTGCTGAACGCTCTCCCCAAGGAGCATTTCTGCATTTCGTCTTTGGGCTCATACTCAATGGTGGTAAATGGATTAACACAGCAGTCTCTGATAGTATGATAGATGAAGTCGGAAGAGCAATTTTCTAAACACCCTTTCCTTACTTGATGGATGCTTCCATTTCCATCTCTTCCCTCGGGGCTCTTTGTGTGCAAAATCGCTCTTCTGAAAGGAGTTTTCGCATGCTATTAGTACCTAGTGGATTTATGATGTCCTCTTATGCAAACAGTCTTTCTGCCATTGTGTGGCTAGAGTCTGCTCTGGTGTTCTACGCAAAATGCTATCCTACTTCCCTGATTAACAGCTTACACTGGGTTGACATTTTAAAGTATGAGACACAGTTTAGCTCCCCAAAACAACAATTATGTTCTCCTAATTAGGCCCAAGTGCAGTCAAAACTCATCATACACCTTGAGAAACCTTTACTTTCTCAGACATTCAGTTGAATCCTGTGGTACTCCATTGTTACCACCAGCACCTCAACCTTAGTTCTACCAGAAACCCCAGCTGGGAGCAGAGTATACATACTGACTACACTAATTAGCATGCAGTTCTCCTCTATGACCTCTCCTTTGAACCCAGAAGCACTTGGGCCCCTATGATGGATGAGAAAGAAGTTGCCAAGAATAATGACAAAAACATCAAATTTGGGAGGGAGAAGTTTTTGGTAAACAGTCCATGATTTTGATGTGAGGTGGAGATTTTAAAATAGTTTGCATCCAGTTGAACTAATTATTTTCTGTTACTTTTTCCTCACCTTCTTTATTAAAAATATCCCTGGTAGCAGAGAGTCGAGGAGAGGGTTAGGTGCTTAAATAACAGAATTAAAAATAACAGAATTGAAAAAAAAAACAAATTAAAAATTGGGGAATCCCAGGACCAGCTTCCAGCTGAAGATTTTTGAGAACAATTTCCTTTCTGGCAACAGTCTCCTTATCACCCGGCCATGGGAGGGAGAAGTAAGGTGACAGAAATGAATACAGACAGCAGATTCCTGAGGACAGCCCCTTCCTAAATTTTCCTGGTATCTCACAAACGGTAAGAAAGAGATCCAAAATTTCATACTCATGAATAGAATATGGAAACTTATTGAAAGCAAGAGCCATTATCTGCCAAAAAGTTCCTTCAAAGAAGTGAAGAAACATACACTAAAGAAAGGTGTGGTTTCAGCCACTGGCTGGGGACTGAGGGGCTGAAATCTTTTAAGTATCAACGCACCACAGAGTGGTCACCGTGAAAGACCCAGCGGGAGAGGACACATTATGTGTTATGTTAGTAAAAGATACCATGGGGATGTTGTCACGGACCACAAGCTCACCTTCAGTGCTCCCTGCAGTGAACTTCTCCTGAAGTCCAAATGCCATCCCCATAGGAGGAAGAGAGGAGAGGAGAATCTTGAACTGATAATATTTTAACCCACACTGAACTGGCGCTATTAGAGTGGACTGGAGAGTTAGCCTGCTTTTAGATGGGCTGTGCAACGCCAAGTGAGATCAAACTGAGTTGCAGGAATAAAGTTCACCAGAGTCGTCTGGATTGCAGTAACTGAAATTTAAGATGCTTACATTTATGTTTCTTTGGCTTCTAAAGAACATAATAGGTTACCAAGATGAAGTCAAACAGTCCTTTTAAGGAAAATGTATTCAATATGGGGGATTAGAAGAGGTGGCAAGAGAATTATAAGAAACCTTACAAAATGTTAGCCATTTTTAGGTAAATAGATTCAGAACAGGAAAAACGTGTATGAAAGCCAAAGGGAACAGGACCTGGGACCGTTTATCATTGAAAAATTTATAAACTTCAAGATTTTTAAGAGGCGATTCCACAAAAGCAAATTCCCATGAATTTTGGGACAATTTGAATACAAACTAAGCCTGAACCTTGGTGGAAGGAAAAGTACTGGCTTTGGAATGGAGAAGAAATAAAGATGAATTAGTAATGGGTTGTGGAACCTTAAAATGCCCAAGTCTACAATTTCCCTAATTTATACCTTGTGTAAGTCACACGAGTCTGTCACAATACAGTCTGTGTGCTTCAACGGACTCCCTAGCAACTCATGAAAAATGGCAGAATGATGTTCCATCAACCCAGACAAAGGATATTTGCTGGAGGAAAATTGTATTGGTGTGAGAGAAAAAGCCCTCAATGGTGAGGCCAATATATTCTGTTTAGATACTCCTCAGGATCACATTTTATTGAATATTACCATTTCACCTTTTGTTACCAGGGAAATATCAGGCTTAAAGCATATTTTCAGTGAACTGTGTATAGTGGAAGAATAATTATTTGAAAATAATTTTAGCTCTGGATTTAATGATCAGGCTCTATTTCTCAACATGTTATATTAGAAAAACAACTAGAATTTAACAGCTTATCTTTTTTTAAGATCCTAATTCCAAAATTGAATGCAGCTGCTTGTTTTTTTATTGTTGTCTTGAATATTCTCTCTCTCTTTTTTTCCATGTATTTCAATATTTTTTGTTTTCTGAAAACAAAGGAATGGACTAAAATGAAATAAATCCAAAAACGTTACCTCAAATGAACTTTAGCTCAGACATTTCTAGTAAGTTAATGCCATCTGGTACTAAAATGTGAAATTTACAAAACGTGGTGAGCACATTTAGATCTCTATTGCTTCTCCCTCATTAGAAGGGAAGAGCCAGTTCTTCAGGTACTATTTGATATCCCTCTTTTGCTTTTCTGGGCCAAAGATTAAAAGCCTTTGGCTTGGGCACATGTGAACATGTTTTCCGGTCATTGTGTGGAAACTCTTGCAAAGTACTGAAGAAATCTTTCATACCTCAGTACTCTGAATAGCACCCTCCCCATCAAAGCATGTTTACCATCCAAAGGAGCACCAGAGTCATTGGTAACTGAAAAGGCTTGCAGAGGGCACTTGACCTCTCAGCCAATGGAGCAGTTTCAGCTGTCTGGGGCTTGAACTTCTTGTCCCTTCTCCTTTCTTCTGTCCTACTATCTACTCTCACCCCCTTGCCACCCCCCCCCCCTTACTGGAACAGAAAGAGCTGCTCCTAACTGTGTTTCTTGTCCCAAGCTCTCTTCCTTTTAATCCATTGGTTAGCTTATTTGTTTTCCCAGAACATATTTTTACCATTTTATTTTTGAAAATGATTAATTTCAGTGTAGAGTCTTCACGGCACTGTCCCAAGCCTAACCTCACTTCAAACTATGGCCCATGAAGGGGACATGAAAGAGCTGTAACCACAGACAGCTAGACCTTTCAATGACCAGTTGCACTGGCTCCTGTTCTATGTTGCATCCAGTGCCAAATCTTCCTCCCATTCACGGCTCTCCTACTCCATCTTTACTTCCCATGATCTCAACTCCTATCCCTGACATTCCTGCTTTTCTATACTGTAACCCCACCCACACTTCCCCAGATGCAGCCAGTAATAAATAGTTTGTAGATGGGCATCTTGGTGGCTCAGGTTAAACATCCAATTCTTGATCTTGGCTCAGGTCACAATCTCACAGTTGGTGAGATTGAGCCCCATGTCGGGCTCTGCTTTGACAGTGCAGAGCCTGCTTGGGATTCTTTCTCCCTCTCTCTTTGCCCCTACCCTCCTTGTGCTTTCTCTCTCTCTCTCTCTCTCTCTCTCTCTCTCTCTCAAAATAACTAAATAAACTTAAAAAATAATTAAAATACTCTGTTAACATTATAGTATTGCTTGAACTCTATTTATAGGTAGTATGGAATAATCCATGCTCTAAGTTTTAAGTGACAATGCTGTCTACTAATCTTTACATTTTCCTTATTTTCAGTGGAAATAAGATACCCTTACTATAATATTACAATTAAAACCTCCATATCGTCTTTTCTCAGAGTCCAGGCAAATAATATCTCACCAAAATTAAGACTATTAACTAGAAGTCTATTGCATCTGTTACTCTTCCTGTTCTGTAAGAGAAGAAACTTGTATTTGGAAACTCAGTGAGAACTAATCTAATTAATGTCGTAAAGTTTATTTCAATTCAATACATATTCAGTGCTTCCTACATGAAAATGACTGTCCTAGCCAGACTGGAGAATAGAGAGATGGATAAGATACAGCGTCTGTCCTTCAAGAAGATGAAATCAAATGGAGGAAAGAGATACACACATAAATATTAGTTACTACATAAACTGGAGAAGAGA
The DNA here is from genome assembly GCF_018350175.1 of Felis catus. Taxonomy (NCBI): domain Eukaryota; kingdom Metazoa; phylum Chordata; class Mammalia; order Carnivora; family Felidae; genus Felis; species Felis catus. Next base: position 75,124,039 of record NC_058376.1, read on the forward strand.
GATGGAAGAGAGACCTATTTTGGCCGAACAGAGTAAGGATTAAGGATTCTTGAAGGAAGTAGGATTTGAGCTGGATTTAGAGGATTTGCAGGATTTTTTAAGGCAAGGCAATCCCGGTGGAGGCAAATTTGAGTGTGTTTCCCAGAGTCACGTTGTATGGTTAATGATTTTTTTAAGTGTCTTTCTCCTCCATCTGAATATTAGCACCTCTAGAACTGGGATCATGGTTTACCCATTTTGCAACATTAGAGCGACATATCTTATTAGTTTTTTAGCTTAGACCTGGTATATTGTAAGTTCTCAGTAAATATTTGTTGAATGAACCAATTGACAGCTATTAGGCTCCTACACAATTTTAATGCCACGAGTCTCTACACAGGAGTTACTTAATGAAGTTTCACTAAAGCTATACCAAAAGCCATGTTGAAATATTAAAAATTCAAATAGAGACACTAGGATGGCTCAGTTGGTTGAGTGTCTGACTCTTGGTTTCAGCTTAGGTCATGATCTCATGGTTCATGGATTTGAGCCCCACACCAGGCTCTGCACTGATAGCACAGGGCCTGCTTGGGATTCTCTCTCTCCTCTCTCTACCCCTCCTCCATTCATGCTCTCTCTTTCTCTCTCTCTCTCTTTCTCTGTCAAAATAAATAAATAATTATTTTTCAAATAAAAATCATATTTGTTATCTCTGTGAAGGCTAAGTGATTCTCACATTGTTCTCGGTAGTTAATGGGAGTAGTGTCACGGTTCTTATGAAGAACACTGTATTGGGCACCAACAGTATAAACTAAGGAAAACCAGTGCCCTATAAATAGGATAATCTCTGTTTCAGGCCAGACTCATCTAGTCTATACTGCTCAGTGAAGAGTTTCATTTGTGCTGGTTGGGACTGTGTGAAGAAATGAAAAATGCTGTGTGAGCTGGTACCTCTTAGGAATCAGTGTGAGGTGAGGGTGGTATTTGTAATGCTCATTACATCCCCAAATAAATAACGGTCCAAATTCTATTCTTTCATGATTACTTCTACTGACAGGCTTTCCCAAAGAGAAAAGTATATACAAAGAACATTATCAGATCAAAAACAAAATATTGCTTTCTTTACAGATATGTGAGAGCTCAGTGTCTCCAAGGTCAGGGCCCTCTCCTAAGCTATTCTGGAGGACATCTTGATTTTCAGGTAAGGATGGGGCTTCTAATTCTTTACCCTCACTCTAAACCCTGAGATCAATTTTATACTTTACTGGGAGAGATCTGCAAGGTAAGCCCTGACATACTTACTATTCAGGTACTGATTTCCAAGGGATGGAAAAGAGAAAAGAAACCTACTTAGGGCTATATCAAAGATGCAGAGCCCCTTTATATCCACCAAAGGAAAATAGAGTGCAGCAGAGTTGCTAATATTTAAGGAATATAGATAAATGCAGCCGAATGAACATTCTAGCCTCTAACCAATGTCTCAACTCTTTTTCCCTCAAAAGAGAGAGGTTAACAAGGATATGGGCTTGGTAGGAGGAGACTAAGGTGCCTATTACTTCTACAGTACTTATCACATTCATGTGCTTGAAAGCATTTTCAATTATACTTGTCTTCCATGATGTGTGTTTTCATTCATCCCTTCATTCATTCATTCATTCACTCAGGAAATATTTATCAAGTATGTTTATGTGCTGGGCACTCTGGTGGACATCCCAGTGTCCACCAGATATGGATATTCTTATCCACCAATAATGGATAAGAATAAAGTTTCCTGTTGGGGCATCTGGGTATCTCAGGCAGTTAAGGGTCCGATTCTTGGTTTCAGGTCAGGTCATTATCTCATGGTTTGTGGGTCTGAGCCCCATGTCAGGCTCTGCACTGGAAGTACGGAGCCTGCTTGGGATTCCCTCCCTCTCCCTCTTTCTCTGCCCCTCCCTTGCTCATGTGCTCTGTCTCCCTCTCCCTCTCTCAAAATAAATTAATTAAAAAAAAAAAAAGAATCAGGTTCCCTGTCTTCATGGCATTTGTTGTCTAATGAGAAATAAAGAGAACCACATAGGTGATTACAATACAATGTAAAGTCCTGTGATAGAGAAAGTTCAGATGGTCTGGGAACAAAGAATAGGGGCAACTTGTCTAGAGTTGCTGGCATGGGCATGGCCAGGAAAGCCTCGCAGGAAAAGTAATTGCATAGCTGACACGTGAAGGACAAGCAGGAGTTAGGTGGAGGGGACGTTGGTTGTCATTTTGTCGATCAGCACCCATTCCTACATTTTTGGGTACAGCTCCCTGATTTCCCTTTGGGCAACTACCTCCCCCCGCCCCACACTTTCCAATCATGTGGTGTGGACAGGGCTGATGTCAATTCCACACTCCAGGGTTCAGAGCATAGTTCAGATCCCATCCATCAGAGCAATTCATGCCTCTGGTCCTCATGATTGGTTTAGTTATTTGCATGTGACCTAAACAAGGCCAGTGAAACTGATTCCAAGGGCACATGCCCAAAACCTTTTGTGGAGAGGCCCCTTTGATGCACTGGAATTGCCAAGCTAGCAGAATGTAAGGCTGGAGATTTGCAAACGTGGATACAACATCACATCTGTATCTGAGGCGTAGGAGAAGGGGTGAGGACGTACCTGTCTTTTTTTTACCATGAAAGCAAAAGCTTTTTCAGACGCCTAATTGCAGATTTTCTTTTGGTCTCACCGGCCAGAACTTGGTCATGTGCTCAACCCTACTTTCAGGGGATGCTGGGAAAACAAAGAACAGGATTTTCAGAATTGGCTTAGACCAATCATAGTCCAAGTGCTGGGTAGAATGCTTTACTCGCCAAAAAAAACAACACCAAAAAAAACCAAACAAATAAAAAAGTCAGGAACAGGAAATGCATATTGAAAGGAACTAACTGAAGCAGCCACCATGTATGAAGATATTTTTTTAATTTATGATCGATACGTTAGTTCCCTAGGGCTGCCATAAGAAAATACCACAGACTGGGCGGCTTAAACAACAGACATTTATTCTCTCACAGTTCTGGAGGCTGGAAATCAGAGATTAAGGTGTCAGCATGTTTGGTTTCTTCTGAGGTCTCCTTCCTTGACAGATGGCCGCCTTCTCTCTGTGTCCTCACATGGTCTTTCCTCCATGTGTGCCCATCCCTGGTGTCTCTTTGTGTCTCCAAGTCTCCTCTTCTCATAAGGACACGAGTCACATTGGATTAGGGCCACCCTAACTGATTCTGAAATTAATCATCTCTCGTTTATTTTTTAATGTTTATTTATTTTATATTTTATTTTATTTTATACTTTATTTTATTTTATTTTATTTTTTTAAGGTTTATTTATTTTTGAGACAGAGAGAGAGACAGAGCATGGGGGGAGGGTCAGAGAGAGGGAGACACAGAATCTGAAACAGGCTCCAGGCTCTGAGCTGTCAGCACAGAGCCTGATGCGGGGCTCGAACTCACGGACCGCAAGATCACGACCTGAGCCGAAGTCGGCTGCTTAACCAACTGAGCCACCCAGGCGCCCCAATGTTTATTTATTTTTGAGAGAGACAGAGCATGAGCAGGGGGAGGGCAGAGAGAGAGGGAGACACAGAATCTGAAAGAGGTTCTAGGCTCTGAGCTCTCAGCACAGAACCTGACGCGGGGCTCGAACCCACAAACTGTGAGATCATGACCTGACTGTAGTCGGTCACTTAACCAACTGAGCCACCCAGCCTTCCTAAATTAATCATCGCTTTAAAGGCCTCTGTCCAGGGGCACCTGGGTGGCTCAGTCCAATAAGTGTCCATCTCTTGATTTTGGCTCAGGTCATGATCTCAAGGTTTGTGAGGTTGAGCCCTGCACTGTCAGTGCACAGTCTACTTGGGATTCTTTCTCTCTCTCTCTCTCTACCCCTCCCCTACTCACATTCTCTCTCTCTCAAAATAAATAAATGAACATTAAAAATAAATAAATAAAATAAAGGCCTGTGTCCAAATATAGTCACATTTTCAGGTACTGGGGGTTAAGGACATACAAATTTTGGGGGGACACAGTTCAGCCCATAACAATCTATAACAATAAGTTGGTCTGAGAAAGTTTATAAAATGTATTTCTATTAGCTGTGGGGGAGAAAATTTTCCTCTCTCACTACATCTTTAAAACATTAAGAATGACAATTTTAGGGGTGCCTGGGTGGCTCAGTTAAGCATCCTACCTCAGATCAGGTCATGATCTCACGGTTCATGAGTTTGAGCCCTACACAGGCTCTGTGCTGACAGCTCAGAGCCTGAAGCCTGCTTCAAGTTCTGTGTCTCTCTCTCTCTGCCCCTTCCTTGCTCACACTCTGTCTCTCTTTCTCAAAAAAAAAAAAAAATGAACATTAAAAAAAATTGAGTAAAAAAAGAGTGATCATTTTAAAAATCACTTTAAATTCATCTGAGGAAGAGATTTGCTGTTGTGATTTGCATTCCTTTGATGAGCAGTGAACACTTTTCTGGTGTATTTTTCTCACAGAATTTCCATCTTGTATCGTACCAGATGCCTCTCAGCCTCACTCTGACTTCAGATGTGGGAGTTGTAAGCAAGGGACTAATTCACCTGGCACTCAGTACCCGCTGTGGTCCTGTTCCCAGCAGTCCTCTCAGTGTGTTGGTGGGATTCTTCTCTTCTCTTCTCTGAGCCTGCCCAGCTCAGAAGTGTGGGGCATTTAGCAGCCCCGGGACAACTTTCAACCAATGGGCTATGGAAGACGGTGAGCGGGTGCTTCTCCCCAGCCATCCTTGGGTGGGTGATTCTGCATGTTCTCTGTACTCCTAAGAATATCCCAGTGGGATCCAGCCTCAGTTGCCCAAGGTGGTGGCCAAGTCAACCACACATCATTGTATTAGCTTTTCCTCCTCCCCCAGTTTAATTTGGTCAGCTCCTCACTTCTCTTTTCTGCGTTCATCCCCTCACACAAAATTCCTATTCCTGCCTCTGTTTTAAGAGGCTAAGGCAACTGTAAACCATTCTTTGGATGTACCTTTTTGGTTTTGTCATTGTTTTCATTGTTTCCCATGAATGTTTTATATAGAAAAGATATTAACTTTTTGGGACAATGTCAACAGAGTTGATAAGGGAAAATATTATATCCCTCAAACTCTATGCCACACCAAGCCATACTTGAGATCAAGAGAATATATTCTTGTATTTGTCTTACTTTAGAAATGCAATGTTTAGCAGGATCCATTTCATATTATTGTCTGCAACACAGTTTTTAATTTGGAAATCATATTTATGCTTCCATACCTATATCAGGTGGTTCCCTTTTTACTCCTGTCTGTTTTAGATTTAGAAGTAGAGCACCCCTCTGAGTTGTGTTTAGAACATGAACAAAATAGTTTCTCAACGTTTATTTATTTTGGGACAGAGAGAGACAGAGCATGAACGGGGGAGGGGCAGAGAGAGAGGGAGACACAGAATCGGAAACAGGCTCCAGGCTTGGAGCCATCAGCCCAGAGCCGACGCGAGGCTCGAACTCACGGACCGCGAGATCGTGACCTGGCTGAAGTCGGACGCTTAACCGACTGCGCCACCCAGGCGCCCCCAAAATAGTTTCTACATGTGTCTGTTTCTCGCGGTTTGTGTGTTTTAGGTGGAGAGCCATCTTAACTCTCCTGTGAGCTCCATTTCCTTTGAAACACAGCTTTAATTTTGCTCTGCTTCAGTGTTTTCACTTATTGTTCCTCGTGAATGAAGGTCTATGCTTTCCAGAATTAGCTTATAACCCAAGAAGAGTAGAGATGCACCTGTCAAAACTGCTGGGTTCTTGCCCAAACCTTTAGAGGCCTGCAGGCTCAAATAATTTGGAGATTCCTGGAGACATCATCTGATGTGCCCTTCAATCAGTCTTGAGGTGGGAAGTTCTAAGCCACTTTACATTGAATTCAAACATAGCAGGCCAAGAAGAAGGAGGTAAGATGGGGAACAGCTTATACATAGGGAGAACAGAGGGGAGGTAGGAAAGGGAAGCTTTGCAGAAACTCCCGAGCTAACCAGTACCCAGCCATACAGACACTGAATATAACTCCTGTTTCAAAAGCAAGGATTTAATTACTGGAGATAGGACTGGACAGAGGCAATACTGCAGCTAGATTAATTACCCCTACTTATAAAAGTCAAGGGAAGAATAACATTATTTTACCCTCTCAGATTATCTTTGTTTAAAACTTAGTCTAGTCAATTTCATTTGAAAATAATTAGCAAACATCTGGTGTTCTGTGGCTATTTCCCTCCCCATGATAGAGATTCTTCTCACTTGGGTGAGCATTAATGGCATTTCCCTGCAGTGACTCCGCTCCTTTTCTGAGGAAGATTTCTGTAAGTGGAAACCACAGCTGAATTGGGTGCTGTTTCTTGTACAGTAGGGTGATCTATCGTGTTCATCTGGAGCTACAGTCATAAAGTTGTGGGTTCATTACGCCATTTTAACTGCCGCTGATCATAATAACTGCAAGTGTGACTCTGCAAATGCATTCAACCATTTTAAGGACGTAACAAGGAGGTAATCAATCCTCTATTCATTTTGTCATTTCTTTTTTATAACTTTAACTCTCCTCTTTGATAAACACCTAGATCTTAGCGTTTTGGGGCTGAAGCAGGATATACTAAATCAGAGATCCCAAAATTATATGACACAGACCATGTTTATTATGCGCAAAGCCACATAGAAAGCTGGACAACTGACCTGAAGAATCTAAGTGAAGAGGCAGAGAGGTAACGAGGGTCACCAGAGCAAGACAATTAGGACACATGGTGGGGACTGCATCCACATCTTGAGAGGTTTCCTGAGGCCCGGACTACAGTCTCAGGTCTTAGTCCCAGGACCTTAAACATGAGAAGGGACAGAAATATCAAGAGCTCCAATCCCAAGCAGACATTCCCCTTCCTTCATGGTTCCTTCCCTGGGAAAAACGACACAGTATATATGAGCTAAAAAGAAAAGAGCAGGATTAATGGATGTTACCATTACCTGGTAGGAATTAATAACTGTAATTGAGCAAAGAGTTTGGCTTAAATCATTGGTAGCTAAAACAAAAAGACAATATAACCATTGTTGTTTGGGGTGGGGGACACAAAAGATCTCTAAGCTTGCCTGTGGTGACTTTCCACTTGTGATTATATTTGTTTGTGGGAATCTTATGTGGCACATTTAGCAATGCAGTGGAAAATATCGTTCTTTGTCAATCTGAAATGCTTTCTTCAGATCCTGAAATCTCTCAGGCCACTGTCTCACTGAACATCACCTGCTGGCAGTGAGGAATCTTGAGTAGTCCAGGTTGAGATTTTGCATTTGTTTCTGCAAAGGGTGATTATAGGCCCGGACTAATGTTTTAATCTAAGTTTTTAGTTGAAAGTGTCCAGACTACAGAGGTGGCATACATTTGAACCAGGTAAGGTCCACATCACTGGTTACTAATGCTTAGGGCAGACTTCTTTCCAGTCGGAAGCAGGCCTAAAATAGATGCTTCTAGTCACTGAGTTATGTTAATGATACTCTTCGACTACAGAAACAGTAGTGTCAGGCAGTGGTTGAAGTTGTGGAATGGAATCACGCAGGGAGCAGTTGTCACTAGAGAGTTCCCTGCATTCACGGTAGTAAGATCCCCCCCACCCCCAACAACAGAAATGGGACATGTCAGCAAGCACAAAGCTCAAAGGAGCAGCCTGAGCTGAGACACGGGGGCAGCACCCAATAAAACCAGACCCCCTAAAACTTGACTTTGTTAGGCCTTTCAGTTCTTTGTCTCAACTCATCACTCACTCGTCTGACTCACCTGCTTCTGATGATATTGGCTTCTGACACGGAATGATTTCTCTTTTCTTTCTTGAATGATTTCTTATACCTGGTTTTGCCTCATGTCTCTGTTCTGATGTTTGTCTCTGCATCTCTTATCCTGAGTTCTGGATTCTTTTCTTGATTGCAATTTGCATTTGCCGATTGAGGTAGGCACTTCAATCAGTCCAACGCAGTCCCAAAGACCCTTGCACATAGGTGGTGGCTATTAAGTCCATTATTCCTGCTAATCCACCTGCAGAATCACGCAAGCTGGGAAGGGTGGGGCTCCACTCTGGAGGGGTTCCTTGAGAGAAAGGCAGGTCTGTGGAGTGAAAACTTGATCTGGTAAGAAGCCTGGTCCTGTGGATGGGATTCAAGGAGAGAGATCACAGAGAAGGGAAAAAAAGTTAAATTTGGGGTACACAAGGATACCCCTGAATTCTTCCTGAAGGTGGCAGATTCTTCTATAAAAGAGACAAAGCAGAGCAAGAGCCCACTAATCCTGTCTGGGATCCTACATCCTGGCGTAGAGGAACCTAATTCTAAGTTTCATCAATGGTAAGTTGAACCATAGGATCCAGCAATTCCACTGGGTATATGCTCCCCCAAAAATGAAAAGCAGGGACTCAAATAGGTGTTTCTAGACCCGTGTTCATAGCATAGCAGTATTATTCACAAAAGGTGGAAGCAACCTAGTATCCATCAACAAATGAATGGATAAACAAAAGGTGCCGAATACATACAATGGAACATTATTCAGTCTTAAATAGGAAGGAAATTCCGACATGTTCTACAAGATGGATGAACTTTGAAGATATTATTTTAAGTGAGCTAAACCAGTTATGAAAGGACACATGCCAAATGATTCCACTTACATAAGGTACCTAGAATAGTCACATTCAGAGGGACAGAAAGTAGAAGAGTTGTTGCCAGGGGCTGCGAGGAGGGGGAATAGAAAGTTATTGTTTAGGGGCGCCTGGGTGGCTCAGTCGGTTAAGCGTTCAACTTCAGCTCAGGTCATGATCTCATGGTTCGTGAGTTTGAGCCCCACATTGGGCTCTGTCCTGAAAGCTCAGAACCTGGAGACTGCTTCGGATTCTGTGCCTCCCTCCCTCTCTGCTCCTCTGCAGTTCATGCTCTGTCTCCACCTCTCTCTCTCTCTCTCTCTCAAAAATAAAAAATAAAAAAAAAAAGAAAGTTATTGTTTAGGGTCACCTGGGTGGCTCAGTTGGTTAAGCGGCTATCGTCTTCTCAGGTCATGATCTCATGGTTCATGAGTTTGAGCCCAGCCTCCGGCTCTGTGGTGACCACACAGAGTCTTCTTGGGATTCTCTCTTTCTCTCTTTCTGCCCCTCCCCTACTTGCTCTTTCTCTCTTTCTCAAAGTAAATAAATAAACTTAAAACAAAAAAGAAAGTTATTGTTTAATGGGTACAGAGTTTCAGTGAGAGCAGATTAAAAAGTCTTGGAAATACATGGTCCTGACGATTATGCAACACTGTGACTGTACTGAAAGCCACTGACCCATACACTTGCAAATGGTTAAACTGATAAATTTTATATTATGCAAATTGTAGCACATTAAAAAAAAAGAGTGAAAAAAGAAAAAAAGGTGACTTGGGACTGGTGGGGTGTGGGAGGAGTGACTGCAGAGATGTTAATATCCACCCATCCCCTAAAGGAAAAAAGATCATCCCTGAGAGTGTAGACAGAAGCTGTTGTTGAATCGAGTTGTGACGGGCAAAAGAAGACACAGGAAAGTTAACAGGGTTCAGTTCCTTATAAATATTGGCTCAAACTACCAGCCATAGGTGCAAGGGTTCCACAAATAATCTAAAGTTATTATATTGAGTAGAGCACCCTATCTGATCTGTTCGAATGCCTGCTAACATGCTTACCACACATACACAGACACACACACACACACAGAGATTACATGCATACTGTTCCTGCCTAATTGTGCAATCCTAATAGCCCCGGGAATTTGCACCTAGTACAGCCTTCGCTCATTTAGCCTTGTCCTTGAGGACAAGGACATGCCCTATTGAATGCCCTCAGGTATGATGTATGAGTGGACAAGTCAATGGGAGAAGCAACACTAGAAGCAATCAAGAGTGTCCAGGGCCAATGCAAGCTCATTGCACTCGGCCTCAGCACCTCCTTAAGCCTGTGTTCGGTAGTCTCCAAATAGGCAAGGTGCAACATTAGACTTTGGTCTCCAAATTTAGCTAATATCTGCTCTTTGCTTTGACTTCAGCCTCAGCCTTTGGAAGGCCAAATAACTGAATGCCTAACTGTAGTGTCATTTCTGGTGTCTCTGAAACGATGTGTGTGTGATCAGTGACCGTGAGATTGGGTAAGTTACCCTTGGGTCTAATCCATGAATCAACATCAGTTGCATAAACAGGGGCATGTCATTTAGATGGCTTGTGATTGTCAGAATATTCACTTTCACATACAAGTAAAGCATTTTAGATGTAAGTGTGATTAAAATTTCCTTGTGTGTTTTGGTTTCTGAGATTCTTTGTGATTCAGTTGAAGTATAAATATTTATTTATGAGTTCAGAGGATGCTGCTGCAATAATGAATGGTGATTGTGAACAACATGTTCATTTTATACATAAAATAAGGGTTTTTCAAATAGTTAAGTATTTAGTTCATGGGATTAACTTACTGAGATTGCTTCATCATCCTTGACTAAATTATTAAGTGCAGAAGCTGAAGAGGAAGGAAAGCTTCACTTCTGTCATCACTGTAAGAAAATAGATAAAGTTGGACACCTTGTCATGCCACCTAGAATTGTTGCCTAAACTGGCAGAGTTAGCCACCAAGATCTTTGTTCCTCTACTCACTTCGGCTGAAAATAAACATCTGTTCACAGCCCAGATGTGCAGTTTAGGGACCACACATCTGTGCTGAGAAATTGCTTTTCCCACACTAGGTCCCACACCCTTAAAGGTTGACTCCTGAAAGTTTGAACCATTACAAATTTTATAAGATTTGATTGTAACATATTATTCTATGATATCCATTCTGTGATGATTAGGTTGACCATCATACGCTGGTTTTCCTGCAAATGAGGGTGTTCCTGGGTGTGGGATTTGTGTGCTAACAGCAGGAAAGTCCAGGGCCCTCTGGAATGAGTTAGTCACCCTAATGATGGTGATGCAGCCTCAGCTTTGGATTAGAGTTCATATTGCCTTTAACATTTAGCCTAAGGTCTGTATTTGATGTAGAGCCATATCTAGCCATATCTAGTGCAATGCTGACTACCTCTCCAGCACAGAAGAACACAGGAGCACAGAATGACAGGTCTGGGGGGAAAGTGTAAGGCTGTTTAGTGACCCATCAGACTTGAGGTAGTGTACCCAAACTCCTAGCACCTCATGGATGGACCCAAAATTCTGGGCCCCCAGAATGAGCCCTGGTATCCATGTACTTCTCATGTTCAATACTCTATCCTCTTTACAGTTGCTATTGTTGACTTCCCTACAGTACAAGGTATCTGCTTATGTTTTTACTTCTCAGACTGCCTGGTACTCCAGTTTTTATTTGCAAGGCCCTATTCCTGGTCTGAGTCCTTTACATAAATGTTTTTGTTAGTTGAAGACAAGTCAGTATATTGCTTTTGAGTTTGTAAACATTGCCTAGATTAATGAACCAGGACCATTACTCTGTTTTCTCAGTGTGCTGGGACATAGTGCAACTGATCAGTAGGTGTGTTCCTGTCATTGAACTGGTTTCCTCTTTTTTTTTTTTAATGTTTATATATTTTTGAGAGAGAGAGAGAATGAATTGGGGAGGGGCAGAGAGAGAGTGAGGCAGAATCCCAAGCAGATTCCTCACTGTCCGTGCAGAGTCTGACGTGGGCTCAAACTCACAAACCGTGAGATCATAACATGAGCCGAAATCAAGAGAATGCTTAACGGACTGAGCTACCCAGGTGCCCCTGAAATGGCTTCTTATTTATATAAAAGGTTATTTGGTTGAAACTCAACCAATTTGTGGAGGAAAAAAAAAAAGGCTGGCCAAAGTTTCAATAAGACGATTAGTCTATATTTTGGGGATTTATTTTTATTTTTTTAAAATCTTTTTTAATGTTTTATTTATTTTTGAGACAGGGAGAGACAGAGCATGAACAGGGGAGGGTCAGAGAGAGGGAGACACAGAATCTGAAACAGGATCCAGGCTCTGAGCTGTCAGCACAGAGCCTGACGCGGGGCTCGAACTCACGGACTGCAAGATCATGACCTGAGCCGAAGTTGGCCACTTAACCGACTGAGCCACCCAGGCACCCCTATATTTTGGGAATTTAAAAAGAATTTTCTTTCTAAAAAGGAAGAGGTGGAGGGGATTAGGGTAAATAGCCACGAATTATTATGATAATTTTCTTAGTGCTTGTATTAATCCAGTCAGTCCTCACAATGGCTTTGTCAGTTAGGTCCTGTATATTGTTAGACTCTAAGACTAACTATCACTGGCACTGGTTAGGAGAACTGAGACCACAGTCACAAAGCTAGGAATTGGTAGAGGCATAATTTGAACCCAGGTGCTCAAAGCTTCCCTACACTCTTGCATTTTTCATGATGGATACAACACGGTCTTTAATATTTCTATAGTACAATTCTATAGCTATATTGTGAAATATTTTTGAAATTGTAACTTTTATTTAAACTTCATTTTTTCATTACTTAGAAACTAATTTTACTCATCCAGTTCATTCCAAATAAAAGTTACCCATTATTATAGAATAATCTTGAAAAGTTTATGAAAAGTATGAGATCCAGCAACCAGCTACTTATGATTTGAATCAATGTTAGTGTTCTTTCAGTGGTAAAGAAACATACAGCACATCCTATACAGAGGGGTGAGATGGGGTAGGAAAATGACAGAGGTGGTATGAGAAAGTGGAAACGAAGGCATCTTGAGGCTATTTGCTTATAACATTTTTTCATCTAAAAAAAAGAAAGAAAAAATTATAACCATATTTTAAAATGGCTCTTTACCCATATTATAACAATGACTAGAAACTTTCCATCTGAATTGAAGTCACAGCCTTATAAGTAGCCACTCTCAAAATCATCTGCCTGTTACTCTAGAGCCAAAGACACAATAGCCTCTCAGGTCCCTAGAATTTTCTGATTCTGAATCAGTCCCTTTCACTGCTTGTCTGTATTTTCTTCTGCCCCAAACAGTGAAGAGATGCAAATATCCAAAAGGCTATTTTCCATGCTTGTTGGGGTAATAGCTAGCCCATAAGATGCTAACCTACACAATGCTATTATTGGTCATAAATAGATCAAGATGACTTACCACCATGAAAATTCATAGTAATATCTCTAACTATATTAGAACCTGCTTGAGATGTACAAAGCACTCTCATGGACTCAGTCAAGTCCCATAACAACCCTGAAAGTTAGGAGTTATTATCCCCAGCTCCTAAAGAAAGAGAAATAGAAGTGCTAAGGATCTCTTCTAGAGTCACACAGTATTCGATTGCAAATCTAGCATACTTGGCATTATACACAGACTAATAATAAGACATGAACAATTTGAAAAGGAAGAGATTCCTTTGTATGTGTGACATTAGAGGGCATCAAAAGAAATAACCAATACTGTAGCATAAATCTTCTTTCAAGAACGACAACACGAGATGGAAAGAATCCTGTCATTAATTCTTCCTGCTAACACTCTTTATCCCTCTTAAGGATATTAATAAAAACTTTAAGGCTTTGGAAATCTGTATCAATTTATTCTCTCTCTCATATATACACATGTATATATACACATATACATATATCTTATATAAATTACACATATATTCACGTATCATACATATATATGTGTGTGTGTGTGTGTGTGTGTGTGTGTGTGTAAAGGTTTAATTTTATTTTAAGGTAGGCAGAACACCTGCATGCAGAATTATATATAAGTGAATGATGCTCATGTTCAAATCTACTGATAATTAAGATGCCTTGTGCATGGAGTGTGGTTTACAAAAATATTAATGCTAGTAGGATTGATTGAGAGCCACGCACTGTCCAAGAATTATCCCCATATTATTTATTAAAGAAAAAAATTCCTTTGCTAAAAAAGTAGAAAATAGCTCTATCCATTTTTCAATATGCTTAGAAAACTATTACCAGGGATGTCTCATTGTGTTGATTGCCCTCCTGTGCATAAAATGCATATTAAAATTAAAAATCAACAAAAGAAATAAATATTTGTTGTCATGTCTACATTTGGGAGGTAAAGGCCTACAGCTTGGTTGAGAAAGTAAGATGGATATGCACATAGCGTGACTAATAGACATGGGACTTCCCCACCCTAATTCAGTTTTCTCTTTGTATTCTGTTACCAGGCAGCTGACTGGTCAACAGTGCCTGAATTTGGTGCTCTGGTTGTACCAATTTTATACCCTTGGGTTAAAGAGATACTGAACTCCAACTGTAAATAATTGGAGCCAAATAAAATGTAATAAAAAACAGAATTCAGCTTGTTTTGTTATATTTTCCTTTATCTATGTTTCTTGGTTTTGTTTGCTTTTTATTTTAATTAGACTTACTCAAATTTCTTTAGTGTGTATATATTTTAACCAAATATTCAGGTACTGAGAAAAATATCAAGTGGTGCCAACATTAGCCATCACACAATCACTTTGTTTACTCTGACTGGGAACCTAAGAAATTCCAAAATACGTTATGGCATAGAGAATGAGCCCATGACCTGTATGTGGGGGGTGGGGGTTGGTTGGCTGCATTTACAACTGTAAACTTTCCAATATTTTATGTGATGGATACTAACTTACTAAATTGCAAAATCAAGGTTCTCATTTTTGTGTGTGTTGGAAAATATTGTAACTAAGGGAAATTTTTTTTCCTTGATTACTCATAACTATGATAAGCCTATTGGAGAAACTAAGACATTTTTCAGCACATAAAAATTGATTGCAGTCACAAGCCCATGATATCTACATTTTTAACTTTGAAACTGATGCTCATAGTTCTTTGTCCTTTCACAAAAAGGCTGTTTTTTTTTTTCTGGAGAAGAAAGACATTTATGAATCATGCCTCACCATATGCATTGGAAAAGAAATTATAAAGATGGCATGTCAAAAAAATAAGTGCAGCAGAACTCATCATAATATCCAATTCTATATTCTCAGCCTTAGTGGCCCGCAGGCACACATAGGAGATGATTCATCTCAGAACTCCCCGAAAAACCTAGCATAATGCTTTGCACATAGTAGGTGCTTGTTAAATGTCTGATTATGCATTGATGGATAAACTAAAGCTATTTATCCTGCCAATGTCCAAATTGCTCTCCAGACAGCTTGGGTAAGGATAATATCTGTTTGTCAGAGACATTTATCACACAGTTGTGAATGTTACCCTTGAAAATACAGGAAGTATTTTTATAGTGTTACCCTTGAAAATACAGGAAGTTAGAGTTTGGTTTTTTTTGTTTAGAACAATCTATAAAGACAGAATGATAATGACAAGTAGGTTGTATACCAGAACACATGAGTGGCCATGGGTCACAAAGAAAATGATACATATTGACTTAACTCAATAGACATTAGACATTAAATTAGTCCGGCTTCTCCAGAGAACTAGAAGCAAAAGAATGTATAGAGAGAAAAAAGAAGGAAGAGATTTATTACAAGGAACTGATTTACATGATTATGGAGGCTGAGAAGCCCTCAGATCTGCAGGCAGCAAGCTGGAGACCCAGAGAACTGACCCTAGAAAAGCTGATCTTTCCACTCCAAGTCCAAAGGCAAGAAATGATTAATGTCCCAGTTCAACAATCAGACAAGAGGAGTTCCCCCTTATTCATGGGAGGATCAGCCTTCTTGTTCCATTTAGGCCTTCAACTGATTGGTTGAGGCCCACCCACAAAAAAGAGGGCAACCGGCTTGACTCAGCCTACCATTTCAAATGTTAATCTCAACCAGAAACCCCCTCACTGACACACCCAGAATAATGTTTGACCAAACATGTCTGGGCACCAATCACAGACATTACTCCCTTCATCCATCATTCTATTTCATTGATAGTTCTTCAACTTGACAAGCTTATGTCTCACTTTTAACATAATCTTTGCCCATTTATTTTCTCAGCTTATATATAATATATATCATATATCATTAGTATAATATATAAACACATATAGTTAATAATATATAGTTAATTAATAGTATATATGTACCTCCTTCATACACACACACACACACACACACACACACATATATAAAATCGGTTTCCTGAATACCTCCCCACACATTGATCTCACTCTCCAGAGAGAACAATTTTTTTAATTTTTTAGATATTTATTTTAGATCATATCTCCATTTTTCTAAATCATGAGATTAGGGTGCTATTTCTTAATATTTCTGTTTTAACATATGTTGATTTCCTGCAAGACAAGAATTTTATTCTTTGTTCTCCTCTCTTTCTCCCTCTCTCTCTCTCCCCTGATATGGTTAGTTATAGGACCTTGCTTTTGGTTCAAAAAATGTCTCAGTCTGTATTTCCCAGAAAACAGTACCTAAAGCAAAGTTGATAGGCTAATACTTTACTGGAGGTACAACCCTGAGATGCAAGAGTGGGGAGGCAGGGTTACAAACAAAGGAAGCAAACATAAGGGCTGGTGCATTACTGAGCAGCTAAGCCTTGCAAGAACACTAACCAATTGCTTGACCCTATACAAACCCTCCAGAATGGTAGACGAGAACCCCTTAACCTCAGAACTGTCTGTTCTAGAGAAGGAAGGGTAAAGAGTTTGTTAGCTCTTTCCCATCTCCTGTTTTTCATGGGTCATCGCGGTTTCCGCAGATGGGTCTTCACTACTCCATGCTGCCAGGTTGTATTACTCAGGCCTTCCTGGAGGGATGTGACAGAGGTATGTGATGCCCAGCTCTCCCCCTGGGGCGGGCTGAGATGAGGTGACAACCTAATGGCCAGTGGCCAGTGCTCTCCACTGAGCAAGGAGCCAGGGTATGGGGGTGGGAGGAGATGAGGAACAAATCTAGAGCCGTATAAACTGGGTCACATACAATCAATATTCAGTGTTTTATTTTTGAGACTAAGTAAATAGTATCCATGGTGGAGTCTGATATTATTCTAGATTACATTCTCTTGTATAATTTAAAATTTTTCCTTCTTTTGAAAATTTACTTTTTATTTACTTATTATTAACTTATCCCCAAACTCTGACAGAATTGTTAATATCTGTTTTATATATCAGGTATTCTATTACACATTTTTTCCCTTTAAATACATTATTTTGGAGCCCTTTGACCTCTCTCTCTAATCTCCGCATGTTGCCTGCTAGACGTGCTCACACCTGGTATGCAAAATGTCCCTTCACTATCATTTTGAAATTGTCTTTTGATTCTCTTATATATGGGTCCCTGTTTCCTGAGTTCAATGTCTTCCACTTTCATGGTTTATGTTCCAATTTTGTTGGAACAAATCTGCCAGTAGTGTTGTGAAAAAGGTAATATTTTTGAGGTCTTACATGTCTGATGATATTGATAGGGTTCAGGGAAGGCCTCCCCAAACTGTGCCACTTTGGCATATTATTTGGAATTAAGGTTACATGAGAGATAGCTGATACAAGAAGGATGTGCTGACTGTCCCTTCTCTCCCTGAAAGCAAGAAATAAATTCCCTATGTGAAGGGTTACCCTCTCCACACCTGGAGGATAAAAGGCATCCTCATCACCAGAGATAGGGAATTCAAGGCCAAGATGGCTATAGGAACAAGCCTTGTGACTTCATTAAGTTGCTACCCCAAGCCCAAGCTACTTTATCTTGTCAATTCTTAATAAATGCCTTGTTTCTTTGTCTAAAAGATAGAGAAGCTGCCTGCTTTGGTCACTTCTTTGTGCCTCGTATTTTTATGAGCTCTTATACATACAAAGTCGAATTGGTTTTTTACCCCTGTTGATCCTGTCTTATGTCAATTGAATGGGTAGACTAGCCAAAGAAGCCAGAAAGGAAGAAAGGAAGAATTTTCCTGTGCTACAATTGTCTTTATTCTTCTCCCCACATTTGACGGGTGGGTTAGCTCACATTTCAGTTTCCTTCAGAATTTTGAAGGCACTACTCCATTTTCTTTTCTCCCCAGTTTGTTGTTGAGATAATTACTGTCATTTGATCCCTGCTACTTTGATGAGATCCTTCCCAACCAGATATACATATTAAGTGTGCTGGGAACCCACCAAGATCCCTTTAGTGTGCAAACTGTGTCTTGCCTTCTGGGACATTTCATTGTATCTTCTCTTTATTTTCCTCCTCCTTCTATTTATTTATTGTCTGTCTTATGCTTTCTTTTTCTGCAACTTATATCACATGGACATTGGTGCCACTGATCTGATTGTCTACATTCCTGATTTTTTCTATCACATTTTCCTATTTCTTTCTTTTTGTTTTTCTCTCTGACAGTCTCTGGCCTTATCTCCCACTTCTCTACTGAATTTTTTATTTCTGCTATCAATTTTTAATTTTCAAAAGTCCTTTTTACCAGAACTTTTATGCTCTGTATATTCTTTTCTTTAGAGCTTCCTTTTCTTTTTCTGGATGCAATGTCTCCTTCTCCATCTCTTTTACCTCTCATTTCAACCTCTAAATATTTTAACTATTAAAAACATGTAGCTATTTGTCTAAATGTTTTTGTTTTGTTTATTTGCTTTGTCTAAATGTTTCACCTAACTATTTAGTTCTAGGGGCGCCCGAGTGGCTCAGTTGGTTAAGCATCCGATTTTCACCTCAGGTCATGATGTCACAGTTTTGTGAGTTCAAGCCCTGAATCGGGCTCTGTGCTGACAGTTCAGAGCCTGGATCCTGCTTTAGATTCTGTGTCTCCCTCTCTCTGACCCTCTCTGCTCTCACTCTGTCTCTATCTCTCCCCAAAATAAATAAAACATTAGAAAAAAATTTTTTTAACTATTTAAAACAGGACTCAGACCCCCCCCCCCACCATATCTCTTCTCTTCTCTAACCTCCCTCTCCTTATGTAGTCTTATTTACTTCCTGGTTTTAATAACATGTACATGCAGGTGACTCGATCCTTTCATGATACGCTATATAAAACAACTCTCCTTGCCCACCACCCTGTGCCCCATTGCTCTTCACTACTTTCCCTTCCTGTATTTTCACGTGAAAAAATTTATTTGTACACACACACACATGTATGTTAATTTTAACTCCTTGGGAGAAACAGAATTCTTTCTACACCAAAGTGTAGACAGTTAGGCAGAGGAATCAGGATCTCTATCCAGAGTTTAATCAGAAGCTCAATTCTAAACAGATTCCATGGGGTTGAACAAAAAGTAGCATACTCTGAATGATACTTTTGGGGATTGTTTAAGAGCACAGTGTCTGCTATTCTAAGCAATTTCTTTCTGGAATTTCTATTGGATTTGTTTATATTTGTACTATTTATTGCAAGACAGCTGCAATTCAAAACAAAGGGATAGCTGTGTAGTAGATATTTAAGTAGTTGGTATCTTGTCAGTTGTATCTGCTTGCTTGCTCTTTTTATTTTTTATTTATTTATTTTTAGCAAGTGTGGACTTTTCTGACTGCTTGAGCTAAAAAAGAAATGACCCCAAAACAAAAATAAAGTTTATTGGGTGGGAGTTTGACTTACCTAGCTTTAAGAGAATGCTGATTACCGACTCGGAAGATGGCAGCGTAGGAGGACGCTGGGCTCACCGCGCGTCCTACTGATCACTTAGATTCCACCTACACCTGCCTAAATAACCCAGAAAACCGTGAGAGGATTAGCAGAACGGAGTCGCCGGAGCCAAGCGCAGACGAGAGGCCCACGGAAGAGGGTAGGAAGGGCGGCGAGGCCGTGCGCGCTCCACGGACTGGCGG
This sequence comes from Felis catus, assembly GCF_018350175.1. Classification (NCBI taxonomy): domain Eukaryota; kingdom Metazoa; phylum Chordata; class Mammalia; order Carnivora; family Felidae; genus Felis; species Felis catus. The sequence goes on from NC_058376.1 coordinate 75,143,709, forward strand.
GAGGGAGCCGGGGCGGAGGGGCGGCTCGCCGGCCAAGCAGAGCCCCGAGTCTGGCAGAGGGGCCTGACGGACTGTGTTCTGACAGCAAGCGCGACTTAGCGTTTGGGAGGTCATAAGTTAACAGCTCTGCTCGGAAAGTGGGAAGGCTGGATACAAAGGGAGGGAGAGCTGCTGAGCCCCTGGACGACAGAGCTCAGTTTGGTGGGGAACAAAGGCGCTCGCCAGCGCCATCTCCCCCGCCCATCCCCCAGCCAAAATCCCAAAGAGAACCAGTTCCTGCCAGGGAAGTTGCTCGCTCCGCGCAAACACCCAACTCTGAGCTTCTGTGGAGCCAAACCTCCGGCAGCAGATCTGACTCCCTCCCTCTGCCACAGGGCCCCTCCTGAAGTGGATCACCTAAGGAGAAGCGATCTAAGCCTGCCCCTCCTGCCCATGTGCACCTTGCCTACCCACCCCAGCTAATACGCCAGATCCCCAGCATCACAAGCCTGGCAGTGTGCAAGTAGCCCAGACAAGCCACACCACCCCACAGTGAATCCCGCCCCTAGGAGAGGGGAAGACAAGGCACACACCAGTCTGACTGTGGCCCCAGCGGTGGGCTGGGGGCGGACATCAGGTCTGACTGCGGCTCCGCCCACCAACTCCAGTTATACACCACAGCACAGGAGAAGTGCCCTGCAGGTCCTCACCACGCCAGGGACTATCCAAAATGACCAAGCGGAAGAATTCCCCTCAGAAGAATCTCCAGGAAATAACAACAGCTAATGAGCTGATCAAAAAGGATTTAAATAATATAGCAGAAAGTGAATTTAGAATAATAGTCATAAAATTAATCGCTGGGCTTGAAAACAGTATAGAGGACAGCAGAGAATCTCTTGCTACAGAGATCAAGGGACTAAGGAACAGTCACGAGGAGCTGAAAAACGCTTTAAACGAAATGCATAACAAAATGGAAACCACCACGGCTCGGATTGAAGAGGCAGAGGAGAGAATAGGTGAACTAGAAGATAAAGTTATGGAAAAAGAGAAAGCTGAGAAAAAGATAAAAAAATCCAGGAGTATGAGGGGAAAATTAGAGAACTAAGTGATACACTAAAAAGAAATAATATACGCATAATTGGTATCCCAGAGGAGGAAGAGAGAGGGAAAGGTGCTGAAGGGGTACTTGAAGAAATAATAGCTGAGAACTTCCCTGAACTGGGGAAGGAAAAAGGCATTGAAATCCAAGAGGCACAGAGAACTCCCTTCAGACGTAACTTGAATCGATCTTCTGGACGACATATCATAGTGAAACTGCCAAAATACAAGGATAAAGAGAAAATTCTGAAAGCAGCAAGGGGTAAACGTGCCCTCACATATAAAGGGAGACCTATAAGACTCGTGACTGATCTCTCTTTTGAAACTTGGCAGGCCAGAAAGAATTGGCACGAGATTTTCAGGGTGCTAGACAGAAAAAATATGCAGCCAAGAATCCTTTATCCAGCAAGTCTGTCATTTAGAATAGAAGGAGAGATAAAGGTCTTCCCAAACAAACAAAAACTGAAGGAATTTGTCACCACTAAACCAGCCCTACAAGAGATCCTAAGGGGGACCCTGTGAGACAAAGTCCCAGAGACATCACTACAAGCATAAATCATACAGACATCACAATGACTGTAAACCCGTATCTTTCTATAATAACACGGAATGTAAATGGATTAAATGTGCCAACCAAAAGACATAGGGTATCAGAATGGATAAAAAAACAAGACCCATCTATTTGCTGTCTACAAGAGACTCATTTTAGACCTGAGGACACCTTTAGATTGAGAGTGAGGGGATGGAGAACTATTTATCATGCGACTGGAAGCCAAAAGAAAGCTGGAGTAGCCATACTTATATCAGACAAACTAGACTTTAAATTAAAGGCTGTAACAAGAGATGAAGAAGGACATTATATAATAGTTACAGGGTCTATCCACCAGGAAGAGCTAACAATTATAAATCTCTATGTGCCGAATACCGGAGCCCCCAAATATATAAAACAATTACTCATAAACATAAGCAACCTTATTGATAAGAATGTGGTAATTGCAGGGGACTTTAACACCCCACTTACAGAAATGGACAGATCATCTAGACACACGGTCAATAAAGAAACAAGGGCCCTGAAAGAGACATTGGATCAGATGGACTTGACAGATATATTTAGAACTCTGCATCCCAAAGCAACAGAATATACTTTCTTCTCGAGTGCACATGGAACATTCTCCAAGATAGATCATATACTGGGTCACAAAACAGCCCTTCATAAGTTTACCAGAATTGAAATTATACCATGCATACTTTCAGACCACAATGCTATGAAGCTTGAAATCAACCACAGGAAAAGTCTGGAAAACCTCCAAAAGCATGGAGGTTAAAGAACTCCCTATTAACGAATGAGTGGATCAACCAGGCAATTAGAGAAGAAATTAAAAAATATATGGAAACAAACGAAAATGAAAATACAACAATCCAAACACTTTGGGACGCAGCGAAGGCAGTCCTGAGAGGAAAATACATTGCAATCCAGGCCTATCTCAAGAAACAAGAAAAATCCCAAATACAAAATCTAACAGCACACCTAAAGGAAATAGAAGCAGAACAGCAAAGGCAGCCTAAACCCAGCAGAAGAAGAGAAATAATAAAGATCAGAGCAGAAATAAACAATATAGAATCTAAAAAAACTGTAGAGCAGATCAACGAAACCAAGAGTTGGTTTTTTGAAAAAATAAACAAAATTGGCAAACCTCTAGCCAGTCTTCTCAAAAAGAAAAGGGAGATGACCCAAATAGATAAAATCATGAATGAAAATGGAAGTATTACAACCAATCCCTCAGAGATACAAACAATTATCAGGGAATACTATGAAAAATTATATGCCAACAAACTGGAAAACCTGGAAGAAATGGACAAATTCCTGAACACCCACACTCTTCCAAAACTCAATCAGGAGGAAATAGAAAGCTTGAACAGACCCATAACCAGCGAAGAAATTGAATCGGTTATCAAAAATCTCCCAACAAATAAGAGTCCAGGACCAGATGGCTTCCTAGGGGAGTTCTACCAGACGTTTAAAGCAGAGATAATACCTATCCTTCTCAAGCTATTCCAAGAAATAGAAAGGGAAGGAAAACTTCCAGACTCATTCTATGAAGCCAGTATTACTTTGATTCCTAAACCAGACAGAGACCCAGTAAAAAAAGAGAACTACAGGCCAATATCCTGATGAATATGGATGCAAAAATTCTCAATAAGATACTAGCAAATCGAATTCAACGGCATATAAAAAGAATTATTCACCATGATCAAGTGGGATTCATTCCTGGGATGCAGGGCTGGTTCAACATTTGCAAATCAATCAACGTGATACATCACATTAACAAAAAAAAAGAGAAGAACCATATGATCCTGTCAATCGATGCAGAAAAGGCCTTTGACAAAATCCAGCACCCTTTCTTAATAAAAACCCTTGAGAAAGTCGGGATAGAAGGAACATACTTAAAGATCATAAAAGCCATTTATGAAAAGCCCACAGCTAACATCATCCTCAATGGGGAAAAACTGAGAGTTTTTTCTCTGAGATCAGGAACACGACAGGGATGCCCACTCTCACCGCTGTTGTTTAACATAGTGTTGGAAGTGCTAGCATCAGCAATCAGACAACAAAAGGAAATCAAAGGCATCAAAATTGGCAAAGATGAAGTCAAGCTTTCGCTTTTTGCAGATGACATGATATTATACATGGAAAATCCGATAGACTCCACCAAAAGTCTGCTAGAACTGATACAGGAATTCAGCAAAGTTGCAGGATACAAAATCAATGTACAGAAATCAGTTGCATTCTTATACACTAACAATGAAGCAACAGAAAGACAAATAAAGAAACTAATCCCATTCACAATTGCACCAAGAAGCATAAAATACCTAGGAATAAATCTAACCAAAGATGTAAAGGATCTGTATGCTGAAAACTATAGAAAGCTTATGAAGGTAATTGAAGAAGATTTAAAGAAATGGAAAGACATTCCCTGCTCATGGATTGGAAGAATAAATATTGTCAAAATGTCAATACTACCCAAAGCTATCTACACATTCAATGCAATCCCAATCAAAATTGCACCAGCATTCTTCTTGAAACTAGAACAAGCAACCCTAAAATTCATATGGAACCACAAAAGGCCCCGAATAGCCAAAGGAATTTTGAAGAAGAAGACCAAAGCAGGAGGCATCACAATCCCAGACTTTAGCCTCTACTACAAAGCTGTAATCATCAAGACAGCATGGTATTGGCACAAAAACAGACACATAGACCAATGGAACAGAATAGAAACCCCAGAACTAGACCCACAAACGTATGGCCAACTCATCTTTGACAAAGCAGGAAAGAACATCCAATGGAAAAAAGACCGTCTCTTTAACAAATGGTGCTGGGAGAACTGGACAGCAACATGCAGAAGGTTGAAACTAGACCACTTTCTCACACCATTCACAAAAATAAACTCAAAATGGATAAAGGACCTGAATGTGAGACAGGAAACCATCAAAACCTTAGAGGAGAAAGCAGGAAAAGACCTCTCTGACCTCAGCCGTAGCAATCTCTTACTCGACACATCCCCAAAGGCAAGGGAATTAAAAGCAAAAGTGAATTACTGGGACCTTATGAAGATAAAAAGCTTCTGCACAGCAAAGGAAACAACCAACAAAACTAAAAGGCAACCAACGGAATGGGAAAAGATATTTGCAAATGACATATCAGACAAAGGGCTAGTATCCAGAATCTATAAAGAGCTCACCAAACTCCACACCCGAAAAACAAATAACCCAGTGAAGAAATGGGCAGAAAACATGAATAGACACTTCTCTAAGAAGACATCCGGATGGCCAACAGGCACATGAAAAGATGTTCAGCGTCGCTCCTTATCAGGGAAATACAAATCAAAACCACACTCAGGCATCACCTCACGCCAGTCAGAGTGGCCAAAATGAACAAATCAGGAGACTATAGATGCTGGAGAGGATGTGGAGAAACGGGAACCCTCTTGCACTGTTGGTGGGAATGCAAACTGGTGCAGCCACTTTGGAAAGCAGTGTGGAGGTTCCTCAGAAAATTAAAAATAGACCTACCCTATGACCCAGCAGTAGCACTGCTAGGAATTTACCCAAGGGATACAGGAGTCCTGATGCATAGGGGCACTTGTACCCCAATGTTCATAGCAGCACTCTCAACAATAGCCAAATTATGGAAAGAGCCTAAATGTCCATCAACTGATGAGTGGATAAAGAAATTGTGTTGGGGAGCCTGGGTGGCGCAGTCGGTTAAGCGTCCGACTTCAGCCAGGTCACGATCTCGCGGTCCGTGAGTTCGAGCCCCGCGTCGGGCTCTGGGCTGATGGCTCAGAGCCTGGAGCCTGTTTCCGATTCTGTGTCTCCCTCTCTCTCTGCCCCTCCCCCGTTCATGCTCTGTCTCTCTCTGTCCCAAAAATAAACGTTGAAAAAAAAAATTAAAAAAAAAAAAAAGAAATTGTGATTTATATACACAATGGAGTACTATGTGGCAATGAGAAAAAATGAAATATGGCCTTTTGTAGCAATGTGGATGGAACTGGAGAGTGTGATGCTAAGTGAAATAAGCCATACAGAGAAAGACAGATACCATATGGTTTCACTCTTATGTGGATCCTGAGAAACTTAACAGGAACCCATGGGGGAGGGGAAGGAAAAAAAAAAAAGAGGTTAGAGTGGGAGACAGTCAAAGCATAAGAGACTGTTAAAAACTGAGAACAAACTGAGGGTTGATGGGGGGTGGGAGGGAGGAGAGGGTTGGTGATGGGTATTGAGGAGGGCACCTTTTGGGATGAGCACTGGGTGTTGTATGGAAACCTATGTGACAATAAATTTCATATATAAAAAAAATAAAAATAAAATTATTTCTAAAAAAAAAGGAAAAAATAAAAAATAAATAAAAATAAAAACTGAGAACAAACTGAGGGTTGATGGGGGGTGGGAGGGAGGGGAGGGTGGGTGATGGGTATTGAGGAGGGCACCTTTTGGGATGAGCAGTGGGTGTTGTATGGAAACCAATTTGACAATGAATTTCATATATTAAAAAAAAAAAAGAGTATGCTGATTACCCAGAAAAAGTCTTTAAATGGATTTTAAGAATGGTATAAGAATAATCTTGAATCTTAGAAACTTTTTTTAAATACCTGAAAAAAAAATTAAAGAAACAAGTAATGATATTTAAATGCAAGGCTATGTCAGAGTTTGAAGAAGATAATGTCATTTGGAAAATATGCAGATAGCATAGACAAAGTGTGTCCCAATTTTGGCTAGATAGCATCTCCAAGTCCATGACTGGGGGGATTTCTTATTTTATGAATTTTGAAGGAAAGCAGAGGTAGCCTTTCTCTATATAAGCCAGTAAGACCAGAAAGTAATTTTCCCAGACTCCTTTGCAGCTAGACTATGAACATATAATGTAGGCTGGCCAGTCACGTTCACCCACGTGAGAATTCAGATCAGGAACCAGGGATGCAAAGAGTAAAACCTGGGGAGGATCCATTTCACAGGTGGCAGTGGCAGGCTGGCCAGAGGCTGCATCCGGGATCCAGTGACCATAGTGAAGAGGAATTCTAGCACCATCTGTGGCCCGCATAGCAGCAGTATCCTCACCAGACTACATTTTGTTCTGGATCAGCTTCTCCAGACTTCCTGTTAATTCCCCCAATTTTTTTTCTTTTATGAATTAGATTCAAAATCAGATTCAGTTTTTCTTACTTAAAACTGAAAACACTGACTAATGCTAAAATACTGCTTACACTCTAATGACAACCCTTCCAACCACAAATACATTACTATTGGGGTAGGATGGAGTTTATCAAAAAGAATTACAGTGAGCTATATTAGAAACTGAGCCTAGGGGACACAGGACATATCAGCCTGTAGTGCCCTTCCCTGTGCTCTTCATTGTAAAATCCTGCAAATGATGATGATCTCCAAATTCCCATTCTACTAGAATATATTACAGCCTCCTTTTAGCGGGGAGGGGGGAGTAGTTAGAAATGCCTTAACATTTTTATAATCCTAGGGTTTACTAGACATTAGCGAAGCAGTATATCTTTGGCCTCAGTGTAAGGAAAGCAGGCAGAGTCATCTAAAGGTTTTTTAGGATGTGATGCCAAATAGCCACAAAAAGATACACAGATCAAAATGAGACCCCCAAAGATAGCTTTCTTCCAACCGGCCATCAATTACAGCTGAAATTTCAGGCTTTTTTTTTTCCCTTTGTCTGGGCCCTCATGAGATGTAGAAAGTTGTGGTGGAGGGAGGGGAATGAGTTGGAAAGGAGTATTAAAGATGTCTTAGTATGGACAATAGCCTATGTAAATCTTTACAAAAGATCTTGCCTTAGATCCATGCTTGAGACATTGAACTGCTTGTTCTCATGATGCTCATTGAGCACTAGGAGGTCAATAAAATATCCTAAGATTATATAAGCTAGCTAGATACTGGTACCCAGGGAGTTGTCAGCTACTAAGTGAAGGTCCTTAAAACTCAGGGTGGAAGGACAGGAGCTTTGCAATTGTTGCCAATGGAGCTAAAACCCAGAAGGGCAATATATAAACATAAAACACTTGGCAAAGTCCAATGTATCTAGTTGACATAACTAAAAATGACTTGGAGCAAAATGATTAAATGCAGTTCACCATAATCAACTTACTGTCCAACCACTAGGTGTAGGGATGTTCAGCATAGTGGCTAAGGGTATAGGCTTTTCTACTCTCTGACCTTGAACAAGCCACTAACTCCCTCTGAATCACTGCTTTCTCATTTACAAAAATGTCCTTAACAATGGTATTTTGAAAATTAATAAAAGAATACTTAGAAATCACTATATATGTACATGACACATAGTAAGTTTACACTAAATTATAGCAATTACTGTTATGATGGACCTGAGCATTTTCTACTGGGCTGGTCTCTGGCTGTCTTTCTTCATGAGTCAGCTGCAGGTATATGTTGTTCCCTTTGTTTCATGTCCTGGCAGTGGCTTCCTTTACTATTTTACTTTCCTCTACTGGTACACATTTTCCCTTCATTCTTAAACATGATCAGTCCTGATGGCCAGTTCCCATTTCTTCGCCAACTAGAATTTAAGTGTGATGATATGTAGTGTATTATTGGAAACAACAAACTAACATGTGTCATCTTTCATTGTGCTTCAGCAGCAGCCCTTGACCTGTTCAGTTTCTTATATATGTCATCCAGCCCATTGTAAGAAAACCACAGAACCAGTAGAAGTCCAGCCTATAAGGGTTTCAGGTATTTCTTCTCCACCAGCATGGGCAGACTATAAGTTGCCCTTTTTGCTTCTGGCCTGTGAAATCAACAACTAACACAGGTATCACAAAGCTTCTGGTTTCCAAATATCAGCTGATATGCAGATTGATGTCTTGCTTATTCTCAACTGCTTTTGTTCTCAGGTCACCTTCACCCAACCCCAAATTTGCATCTTTGGCTCCTTTGGATTTATTCTCTCTAATATTTAGTTCTTAGATTTCTCATGTTGACCTCATCTTGGCTTACTGTCTCAGCCCCAGGAGTTTCTATTAGGTTAAAATAAATTAAAAATCCCTTGTTCTAGCTTCATGGAAAACATAATCCCTGTCCTAAATCATTCTTGAGATATGCATGTGGCAGTAAAGAACATCATTCCAGAGTCAGCTTATCTGGATTCAAATCCCAATTTTTATATTTTTCAGCTATGTGGCCTTGGCTAGGTGGCTTAACCCAATTGAGTCTCTGTAATTCCTCAGAAAATTGGTGTTGATATTGTTAAAACTATTATACGAAGATCAAATAAGACACAAAAAATGCCCCCCAAAAAAGAAGAATATAAACTACAAGGGTAAAGTTAGCCATTCAAAACTGAAATGAAAGATGGCTAATAAGAAGGTCAGCAAGTAAGAAAAGGAGCTATCATCTTCTCCCTTGTCTAAAACAAAGATCCATTAAGATATATTTCTTGAATTGGACCCTGATGCCAAACCCTTAAAGCAAATGGAAGCAACAGTCTGTAGGCTCAGGAAAACTAGGATTTTGCCACTTTTGTTCTTAGTATGATTTATTATGAACTTTTTTTTTACTTCTAGGACTTAAAGAAATATTGGTTAGCATCGTAATTGCCTTTTTGAAAATTAGGCAGCTGAAGGTGTAAGACTTTGGTTGTATTTCTGCATGCAAAACTCATTTTCTTATTTTAATTAAGAAAACATGTCTATATATGTCTTTCTTTGGCCAAAGCCCTGATGACACAAAGCAGAGAGCTTGGGCGATGGACCAGTGCTGCTTCCCACGGAATGAGAGACTGCTTGACCTTGGTAAAATAATAGAGCAGGTCAGTTCATATCCAGCAAACTCATGCTGGGACTGAATTTTAAAAATAGTTTTCTGTCTGCAAGTGGGGAGCTTGATATGTTCTGGTCCACTTCGGTTCATTTAGGACTGCCACCTGACATCTGGATCGCCAAGGACAGACCTGTGATCACATCCACAGAATGAAACTACACCTTTCCTTCAGGATCTCAGAAGGAAGAGATTTCAATATTAACACCTGGAGTCTCTGTAAGACACACTTCTTCTCAAAGCCTAAGGAAAGAATTGATTCAACTGAGAATCAAAATGTCTAATTATCTTATTTGATAGGAAAACATAGAGCAATTAAGGGATTGATCCAGTTACACAGTTATATAACTAACTTGACATTGGCTGTTCAGTCCCAGAGTCTTTGTTCTCTCCAAAATCCTTTTACTCATCTCTTCAGGCGATTTGATTTATCATAAATTGTACTGTTGCCAACATTTCCCCGAACATTTGTTTTTCTTTTCCACTATGAAATTAACTCAGACATAAGAAACGAATGTTTGAGCCGGTGATGCTTTGTGTATGTGTGTACTAAGAATGGGGTCTGTCCCCGCGGGATGTCATCTCTATGAACTTGTGTTGCATTCTGTGTTTACTCGATCTGGACAATAGAAGAGTGTGGGATGCTTTGGCCACAGGCCTTACAGGCTTCGGAGGGATGGACAATCAGCTCCATGTCACATACCCAAATCCAACAGTTGATGGTAGCTGCTGGGAAGTCACCGTGGGGATTTTGAGATTGGGCCCAGACTCAGTAGGAAAAATTGTGCTTCATTAGCAAAGCTAGCTGCAGGTACAGGAAGGAGAAAGGCTGTACCTGTGCCATTTGTATACCTTTCTGGTGAGCACTCAGGGCCGTGTATGTTTCAAACTTATCAACCAAGAGAAACAACATAATAATTCCTTGTGGCAGAAGGTTCAGGGACAGGATTTAGAAGGACAGGATTTAGAATGTGGGACATTTATATAGCACTTTGCCCTTTACAAAGGGTTTGCTCCACGTAGGATCTTATTTAATCCCTGCAACAGCTCCATGAGGCAGATGTCAATTTTATCTCCCTTTTGCAGCAGAAGGATTAAAGGCTAAGAGAATGTAAAATGGTCAGCCCCAAGGTCCCACATAGATAATAAATGGCAGCCTCACTACCCAAGCCCAGACTTTTTGATTCCACGCCCTGCGCTTGGAAGGTTGTGAGTCAATCAAGCCCTTCATTTCACCCCCTGCTCCCAAGTCAAGGGTGGACCTGAAGGTTTTTGTTGGGTTTGCTATCTCTGAAGAGCCTCTGGACCTTGGCAGAGAAGTACAGTGTGCATACTCAGATCAAGTATGGGTTTATTCATCCTCTTTCCTTCCTTCTGTTCAGACAGGCTTCTTTGTGAAAGCATTAGAACAGCCATTACACAGAGCTAGAAGAGGCAAGGAGTTGTTGCTAAATAAAATATAATGGGCTTTGTTTGAATGGGCTTATCCTGCTTCATTTGTAAATTGATGTTAATCCGACTGCTCAGTCTAATTTCTGTAAGCTACATTAATGCATTTGCCACCTATCTTCTGCAGAATGAAAATGTGGCGGCTGCTTTGGAAAGAATTTTCTTCTTCCTTGAGGGCAAAAGCCTAAATTCTTTCCCTCGGATTTTTGCCAAAGGTTCTAATTAGGACATGCAAATATACTTATGCAAATGAAGCCATGGATCACAGATTTTTGATGCTTTGGGGAAGAGTTTGGGTAAAATAAACTCCCTCTACAATTTCTCACCAATGCCTCCCCAAACTCTTGCTATTTTGAAATTAAAAAAACAAAGGGTAAGAACTTCTCATTTCTGTAGTTTAGGATCCTACCCTGGAGAATGATTAAAAAAGTTACATGAACATCTTCAGTATGCACAGTGATTTTCTCCACATTAGATATGGGTCTCAGAACAACCCAGGAGGTAAATGCCACCTTCCTCCTTTTACAGATAAGGAAACCAATGGACTTGCAGCAGGATTCTCGCACAGAGGGACGAGACACTGAGGTCTTTCTTTCCAGGGAGGAGCTTTATTCGTGCTAGCACAGGCTCAGTGGGCTAAGACCCAAAAGGCTGACCCCTGAGTACAGCAGGGTGTAGCCTTTTATACAATTTCTACTACTTTGTCTCCCATCCATGGTAACATACAGACATATAGTCTGATTGGATACAGTCCAAGTTACAGAGTCCTGTCAGAGCTATGCATACGTGTGTAGGAGGTGATTGGACCACATTGACTTCCTTTGTTCTGAGAAGGCCTCCTCCACATTCCTTAGGGAGGAGCTCTACCTCTCCCACAGACTAAAAGGCCCAACAGTGACTAGCTGTACTCTATACAACCAAAAAGCAGTAAGGGAGAAATGTAAATCTAGTATTCTTTGACCCCTTACCTTCTGCTCTTTCCCCTCTAGTACCCTCTCAATGGAAGAAAATACCACCTTATATGTGCACAGTACTTCAGTTACAAATTCCTTTCACTAAAATATTTGACCTCAAACCTTTATTGAGTTCTCTACTTCAATTCAAATATTTATTGCCATCTACTATGTGCCTGCCAGACATTATTCCCAGTGCAAGTGGTATAAGGTCCCTGCTCTATTAGTGTTCAGATTATTGGTTGGAGGGAGGCAACTAATGAAGCAAACAAATCAATAAAATAAATTCAAATAATGATCATTGCTATCAAGAAAATTAAATAGAATAAAGTGAAAGGCCATGACCAGTTGGTGGTAGAAATGGAGTGTATGGGGGGGGGGGTAACGAAATATTTGATAAGGTGGATAAAGCTTTTTTTTTTTTTTAACATGTCATATGAGCTGAGACTTGGAAGCGAGGGATGTCAAAGAGAAGATCACTCCAGCCCTGATGTAAGAGACATATTGATATGTAAGCAATAGACAGAAAGCCCATATAACATGAACTGAATGAGTGGGAAGAGAGATATGGAAGATGCAATTGATCTAGCAAGGGCTAGATCAAAAGGGGCCTTTTAGGCTACTGTGCTCGGATTATATTTTAATTGCTATGAAATGACTTGGAAGGATTTTAAGAAATTTTATTTCCCACAATAACCTGTGAGGTGGATGTTATCTTTGTTTTGCAAATCATCAAACTTGAAGATGTTTGGAGATTTACCTAAGGATATATGGGCAAGATTCCAGTCTTCAGGGTCCTAGTCTAGGGTTATTTCTGTCTCTACTGAAGGTGGAACTGGAAATAAACACACAAAGGAAGAAACTACTGCAGCAGATGACTATTATACTCCCATGAGTATAGTAGATGAGTTCCCTGGGGCACCCAAGAGCTCCCCCGTTATGGGAAGTCCTACAACTGTTTGGGCCCATCTGGAAGGAGACTCTAAATCTTTGAAAGCCTTTGGGTTAGCCTTAAGACAAATATTCTCTTGAAGTTACTATTGAATATTTAGCATTATTGAATTTCTCCTGAAGTCTAATATGCTTGACAGATTGCTTTGGGAAAGTAGCCAGTGAACACCAAAGACTAGGGGATGAGGAAGTGTCACAGTCATTAAGTCACATGCTTTGCTCCAACTTCTCCTACCTTGGGCTCCCACCCCACACAGCAGATTGATGGATGGTAATCTACCCATGAGGCTAAGATTGAAAAAGTGCCTCCAGCATATTCTAAAATCTAGCTCATTCATATATTACCCATAATATAATTATAGTCAAACTTTCCCCTTTCTTCACCCTCCCTAAAGCAAACTTCATGGGATTAGTTTTTCATTCATTCATTCATTCATTCATTCATTTATGGAATATCTGCTGTGCTATGGGCTGGGTGAGGTGTGGGCATGGCAGTATCACATAGCCTGGGATATTAGGGCTATCGCAGGCCAGAGGTCACAGATCCCTCTGAATGGTTCCATCTGTACCCAAAGTGTTGCAGGTAAAGCAGGAAAGTATAATTTGTGTCTTGCCTCATCCCTTTAAGAATATTATTTGTTGCCATTCAGATTTTGTGATCCTCAGAGGCATCAGAGAGAAAACATAGATATGGTCCCGTAGTTGTCTCTAATTTGTGCATGTTAAAGAATGACCTGTCCTGATTATCTTTCATTATTTTCAGCTAATTGCCCCCACACATTCACTTGCAAAATCTTTCCTCTGAAATTGGGTTCCTTCCTCTTTCTGGCCTAACCTGCTTTCCAGCACTCCCGTGGCTCTTGTCCAGAAGAGGGCGAGATCACCTTTACTACTTAGAATTCCTCTCTTTTTTTGCAATTAATTATGATTCATTGGTCTTTTGATTGCTTAGCTTTCTCTCCTGAATTAGGAAGCCAAAGTCCTTGATACCTCTCCAACAAAATTTATATATACTATGGGTATTTTTATTGCATTATGTGGTTTAAAAAGGGACCGGCAAGAAGCTATAAGCATAGATAATAAGGAATTACAGCTGAATGGGAGAAGTCTGTGAACAGCCAGGACTGATCATGACTATAACCTTCTCCATGCATTTGCCATTCTGTTTTGCTAACACTCAGATTCAGAGACTGCTATATTTGAAAGAGTCTTAGAGATTATCTGAATATGTCATCACTTTATGCTGAGGGAAATTGAGACATAGTGCAGAAAAAACCACTAGACCTACTATAACTTTAAACTGTGGAGAGACCCATTCTATACACATGGACATTTTAAAGTAAGGGGAAGCTTATGAGAGTATTACTCTGGTTTGTCTTGCCATCCCACGTCCTATTATTCCTCTTCCCCAAACCATCCTATACCCAGAGTAACTCTTCCTCTTCCTGAGTTTGCCCCATCCATAAGACAATGGGATGCTCTGCTCCATTTGCACTCCACTTCCATGTTGGGACTGGCACCATCTTTAAACTCCAGTCCACTTGCTGGAGCTCTGAGAATCTATGATCAATGCCAGGATCCTACTTCAAAAATGTTCTATTGCTTAGAATCATAAATCAAGACCCCGCCGCCCTGCTTGATGAACATAGTTTATCACCTACAGATTGGTTAACAAAGCAAGTCAAGATTCTACACAAGTTGTCGTGCTCCAGAGGTTATATTCAAGCTCCTGGCCAGACCCTCTCCTCCCCAAGGACAGTCCTAAGGCAATGCTTACCCCTCACTCAGTTCCAACTCATTCTCCTCTTCCTTGGCCTCATAACAGGAGCCCTCCCAAGCTAGTACCCCGAAGCCATATAAGTTAAAATGGTTAAGAAAATATGTGTAATTTCTAGGTGGAGACTAGGACTCACCCTTTGCCAAGTTTATTCTTCATGATATTTCCCATTGTTTTTCCTTTGTAGCCCTCAGTCAGAAGAGACATCAGTTACTTGTACTTTAGCATCACTGGCAGGGTATTTTTTTATTGAAAAGAGATTGACATTTTAAGCCTTACTCTTATCCTTTAGTTAGGTGGTTCACAGCCCTCAGTATGCATTAGAATCACCAGATATCATTCTACTGATGTACAGGCCCCATTGTGTTTCATTACATCTAAATCTCATGGTATGGAATTGGTTATTAGCATTGCTTAAAACCTCTCTAGGAGATTCAGAATTTCAGCCAGGTTGGGAACCACTGTCTGGTTAAAAACTGTTTGGGTTTTGGAGCACTGTGAATACTGAATGATTAACATTCCTTTGGGCAAGGCTCTTCCAGAGCCCCTAAAATTATACACACCAACTAGTACTATACACTCTGTCCATATCGAAATAAGTTTTGCTGAAAGACTATAAGATTTAACATGAGAGACTTTCTGATTCCATCCTCAGGAGTTTCTGGAAAGAGAATTAAATTCACAGCTGATTTTTAGGAGGGAGCTTAAAGCATTCCACCAGTTGGCCCTGGCCAAGGACAAGGAAGAATTGGTAGGCACTGGAACAAATCTTAAAGGAGGGAGCAGACATCATGTTCAAAGAGAATTGGTTCATGAATCCTGTTTGGTTCAAAGGCATGAAGCAAGAACTAAGAGGAGGTTAGCCTATTGGAAGAGGATAGGGATAAAAGATGTACATTCAGGAATATGGGGTGAAATTGGTTCACTCAAAGACTCCATCTAAGCATGAGGGGAGATGATAGGAATTGGGGTTTAGGAGTAAGGTGAAAGTAGAGATGCACAACAACTGATCTGGATAGAGGATAGTCCTTCATTTTAGGCCCCAGTGCTTTGGAGGGAATGAAGAAAACCCACATTCCCAAGAGACTAGAACAGAAGGAGGCATGGGAATTTTTCAGCAGTGGGGAGATTTCCACTTTAGAGAGCTACTGAACTTCATGTGTTGAGATTAATTGCAACTCCACCAATCCACAGGGGGAAGGTTATTCGCACACCAACCTGTTGACCCCCAGTTGGCTCCAGGTGAGGAATCAGAATAGCCTGTGAGGAGCCGAGGTTCATTATCCAGAGCTGAGATAGTGTAAGGCTGAGACAGAGTCTAACTTCGAGGATATTGGCAGCCAAGGACCATAAGGGGCTCGCCACATTATGCCAGATGGGAACTGCAGCCTTTTCATTTGGATATTATGTGTAAAGTTGACAATGAAAGCTAGAAAACTTGAGGACACATAGGAACAGATTTCTGGGCAATTGGTGATTTAAACTGCCTTGGTATTATGAATGAATGAATAACATTTTAGTGTTTAGGTGGAATAAACAGAATGTCTCTGTGACAGAGAGTGAGTTCCCTGTCACTGGAGGTATTTTGCTTAAATTTGAAAGTCTGACTACATGCTCCTCTTGAGATGGCATTAAGAAACTGCATGATGGTCTACCACCAACAAGGGTGAACACTGAGAAAGAAGGATAAGCAAGACTTAAGAATCAGGAGATGAACAGAGGAAAGTCCAAGGATAACAGTGGTGTAGCGAGCCTTGTGCACCAGCAGCTCCATGCTGGGGGAGGAAGGAGAGCTCTGGAAGATGGTCTGCAGGAAATAAGGGAGTTGGGGCTCATTAGAATGGAATACTGTCAGATCAGCACAATGTTTGAAAGCTTTTTTTTTTTTTTTAATGTATGGATCAAAATTTAAATAGTCATAATGATTATTATTGTTTTAAATGTTTATTTACTTTTGAGAGAGAGAGAGAGTACTAATGGGGGAGGGACAGAGAGAGGAGACACAGAATCTGAAGCAGGCTCCAGGTTCTGAGCTGTCAGCACAGAGTCTGATGTGGGGCTTGAACCCATGGGCCACAAGATCATGACTTGAGCCGAAGAAAGACACTTTGCCAACCGAGCCACCCAGGTGCCCAATAATGATTACTTTTTAACCATAATCAGTGATAAAACTACCTTAAGAAGATAGGGTTGGGAGGAGGTAGAGGGTACCAAACTCATCTATGCTAATAGAAAGTCAGGAGTTAATGTTTAAAATAGAGAAATTAAGAGATATGCAATGTCAGCATATTTACAAAAATAAAGGTGACAACTAGAAAAAATCACTAAAAAGAGTAAGATGGTGCCTTTTGGGAGTATGCAGCTATGGGGTAGAAGATAGCATTCTCCATCAAGATTATGTCAGTATTATTTCATTTTTGTTTCAAATGGATGCATGGATTTCTTTGGTAAAAACAAAATTTAATAATAGTAATTTAAAAATACAAAAAACAGAAGAGATAAATATTTAGGAAGAAATTCTGACTGGCACCTACACCAGATGAATTTTTCTCCAAATGCCTATGTCTCTAGGTCCTTTTTCTTAACATAGTATGCTTAGTCCAGCCCAGCATGTGGGCCGGAGAGGTTAGAGGGTAGATAGAGGTGGTAACACAGACAGTGTGGGGAACACAGAAATTAGGAAGAGGGCATAATCTAGCTCTAGTTCATCTCAGTGCTCATGTAGAAGTCCAAGACTGGCTCTCCAGGCAGTGTGGACACCAATCCTAACAGTCTGCATGTGGTTGCAAGGAGTTATGAAGAAATGACCCACGGGGGTTTGGGTCATTTGGTCATGGCCCAGCTCTAGCTTCATGAAGTTGATTTTAATGGCCTATTGATCAATTAAGAGAGCAGCCTTTGTCCTCAGAGTGGTGCCTTGTGGGTTTGGCATCTCTGCTTCCACAGAGACTTGAATCCGATAACCTTAGCCATGTACAGGTCAGTGGTCACCCCCATGGCATTTCCAGGGACTTAAGCACCTGGGCTTTGGGTCAGAAAGACCTGCATTCAAGTCCTAGCTCTGTCACTGACTAGCTGTGTGGCCTTGGGCATTTTACCTAATCTCTACAAACCTTAGTTTCCTCATCCATAAAATGACGATGGCAACCATTTCTATCTCACTGAGATATGGGGAATTAAAAATAAGATAATTCATGTCAAGCGCTCAGTGTGGTGCTCCATAAATCTTAGCAATAAAGTACTAGCTTTCCAATGATCCCAATCCCTTGTTCTTCCTGGTGTCTGTCCAGTTAAATGGCTCTGACCAGGCAGGGCACTCTTCCAGCTTCCTAGAATGGTGCAGAGCACACAGCCTCCATTCAGGGCATGCTAATTACATGATGACCAGCAAGATGATATGGCCAATAGTCTCTTCTCTGGCAGTGAGGCACTGCGGCAGAAAAATTTATCTCCTTCTGTACAAATGTGCTGAGCAACACAGCACTTCCATAAACCATCTCGACCCCTGACACTTGCACAGGGAACAGGAATGCTGCTTTCTCTGAATTTGTTAGCCATGAACATACTCTGGCTTGATTAGGCTGAAATGCATATCACACGAGAAAGAAAAATCCATGTTGGCTTTGGGAGTGTCAATAATGTTATGCCCCAGGTTCTACACAAAAGGAAAGAGAACAAAGAGAGGAACCAGCTGCTGAGTCGCAGAATACCTGAAACAATCCCCAAGGAAAGGGAAATGAATTCTCATTACAGTCATTCAGGTCACAGCCTCACCTCTCCAGAATGTCATGAATACATGATTAACTCTGCATACATACCTCTCAGTCAAAAAGACAATGATTTGCCTTGAAACCCTGGAGATCCTGACTTTTCACCCGTCTCTGTAACTCTTCCTCATTTCTCCTGTCCAGGTTCTTCAAGCCTCTGCCCTGATCACTATAGGTTTTCCCTAGCTGTTCTGAGCTTCTGTGGACATGCGGTTCTGGAACTGCCCTGCAGCCTTGTTAGTCACAGTGCTTCTCCCTTTTCCCTCAGGCAGCCAACTTTGGAGCGGGAGTGCCACCAAAGCTCCTTCTACCTGCCCCAGTGCTTCTCAGAAGCAAACCTTATGGCCTTTCATTTCTAGTCTCCCACACCCTCAGAACATTCCAGCAGCAGATATATTTGTGTGCATGACATTACTCTTTGAGAGGTTTTATATCATTTTATTCCTTTGGTAAATGAAGGGTCTGCCGCTGGATATGTACAAGTTCTCCAGCTTTCTGGTATCACTCTTTCTTTTCACATTAAACTACAAGTACCCCCATTCCATTTATTCTGAAAGCCTAGGACATCACACCAATATTCTTCTTCTCAGGAGGGGTTTACGTTTCTGTCCGTGTCCTTGGGAGGCTTTCTCTTCTTCATGTCTTTGAATTTCTTCCCTTGAACTCTCAATTATTAATCTTACATCACTCCTGCAATCGCTGTTCCCTTTTATACCACTTTGTCCCATGTAAGCAACACCTTTCTTCCTTCATTCTCTAAAAAGGTCACAAATTCAAGCTATTGTATGTATCGAATTCTACTGAAAGTTGGAAGCAACCTAAGATCTTTATGACAAACACTTAGGAAAGGATTGACTTAACCAAAATTATTTTTTATTCTTCTATTGAGACCCTTTCTCTCCCAAGGCAAGATATTCGAAAATGACAGGCAATTCATGGCCCGAATGCAGTCCATGGGCACGTTTTGTTTGGCCATGACAGAAATAACATAAAATTTTAATTAGTTTCCAACATTTTAAAAGGAGGAGCTTTTTTTCAGATTTCTGACTTTCCCTGGAAGACTGGGAGACCTGAGGTTGCTGATGTCCCACCTAAGCATGGTGATGACTGGCTGCAGCTGAGTGGTGGCCACACCAGGACTTGCTCCTGTAGAGCCATCACCCCTCACACATCAGCTGACTCAGCTCTGTACCAGCATGGGCTCCAGGAACGCTTATAAATTTTGCTCTCCAGTTTCCTTCTTTCTCTGGCAAACAAATCTAGCATTCCTGTCTTCCATCTTGAAGAGCATGCAATTCTTTTTGAGGCAACCCTCAAACTAGCACCAGCCACCCCCTCCTTTTATAACCAAAAAGGCCTATTGAGATCTTCAAGATGTTTTCCTCAATAGAATTTATCCATCTTGACGTGGATTGTGCCATTCTTGTAGAGGGCAGAAGTACTTGGGATCATTTGATGTAGGAATTGCTCCCTCATCATATGGTTGGTAAGTGGCAAAGCCAAGGTTCAAATTCTGTCCTCCTGATTCCCAGTCCAATACTTCCAGTAATGCAGCTTGATGCAGTCCATAACCTGGGAGAGCTTTATATTGAGAAGCTGATTTAGAGACGAAGTAGAGAGGGAAGCATCTCTGCCAGCTGATGTTCATGGGCATTTATCAGCCTGTGCATCTTCTCCCTTCAGTAAGGAAGTAGGCAATCCACTGCCCTTCCTTTCTACACAGGTTTGGTTTTCTCTGGTGGCTTTTTAAATCAGAACATTCAAGCGGCCAAAGAACCCCAGGGACCACCTCGCTGAACAACCCAATTCTGTAAATGAGGAAATTGAGGTAACTCGTCCTTTTGAGCTGCTTAAATATCCTTTTTAAGCAAAACATGCTCATTTTGCCTGTACACAAATTGCTGGACAAGGTACAGTGGGTATTTTTTCATAAATCTTTAAGTAGAGAATTTCCAAGGTGGATTTGAATAATGATGGAAAACACAGCAAAACAGCTTAGGTGACAATAACAATAAGGCACACCAGAAACAATTTTATTGTTTAGTGAACTGTGGAGAAAGCACTTTTGCATCTCTTAAAGTGCTGTCAGGCATTAACTTATTAATCCTCAAAACAGTCCAAAAATTTTACTCAGAAACATCTATTTTCCTAAAGCGACTGAAAGCCAAGAAAAAGAGAGTATCACTGTGAATATCTAGATTTGAAAAACAGCTAAGGGGATTAGCAAAAGAGAGCACGGATGGGTTTAATCCACAGGGTGATAGAACAAGTGAGTGCAGCAGAGGAAGATACCAAGGATCTAGTCTCAGCCTACACCCACAATGAGGTGGAGTCATTCTGGGCCCCGAGCTCCTAAGGAGAGCAAAGCAATGCTTCTCACATTAGCTGTGATGGAGGACAGTTGTCAAATACCCCCATTAAGGGTTTCCAGATTTAGCAAATAAAAATGAAGGACACTCAAATAAACTTGAATTTTAGATAAACCTGAGATAATTTTTAGGAGAAATACGGCTCTAAAAATTCTTGGGACATAGAATGATATTAAAATGTTATTCATTGTAGTCTGCCATGCAAATTTAACTGGGCATCCTGAATTTTATGGGACAAACCCCTTCCTCCCCCCAGTCCATCATGGAACCCCCAGTCCATCATGGAACAATACCTGAAGAAATGAAATGACTGTGCACGGCCAGAAATAGCTTGCACCTGTGTGACTCCCCTCTGAGTAGGACAGCTGATCAATATCCTCTTTATTGAGACGTACCCATATGCTTGGGTATCAGAGCAAAGTCAAACTGGTATAAACATTTCTGAGCACTTCCTCTCAACTTCTACACTTACATACCCTGGACCAGGAACAACTACTTTGTCTACTGTCATTTGCAGAACAGGCTTTGAGTGTTCTGGGCAGGAAAAGTGGAAGCCCCATCTGCTTCCACTTTACCTCTTGCCAGGTGGGCAAGTCTGCTTAGGGCTTGGGTCTCTCATGGTCTCTGATAGTCTCTAAAATGGCAGTAATTATGCCCACTGCCGGCTCTGTGCCACGCACAGACTCAAATACCGCGTGTACTTGAGATAACAGCAAAGGAAAGATGTCTTCACAGGCTACCAAACGCCAAAGAGAGAGAGAGAGAGATGAAAATTTAAATATTTGATTTTATCAAGAAAATTGTCGCACTTACAAGACAATTCAGAACTTGTTAGACTCTCTTATACCTAGCCTATATTTAGAAATGCTTTCACATCGAAGGCTACATGAGGATGAGGAACTGATAAGTACCTGAATCATGGAGAGTGTAGTGATCCGAAAGATTTTAAACTAGCCCTGATTATGGTTTTTTTGCTTACTTTATATGATTGCTGTAAGATTCAAAAAAAATTATGTGAAATGTTAAATGACTCATCAGTGTCTATTTCCTGTAAGCAAAATGTTAGTGTACTTAAAATTTGTTTTTTTAAAGAAAAGCTAAACGCCAATTTTTTTTTTTTTTTTTTTTTTTTTTTTTGCTACTTGGCCTGGAAAATTTTGTATATGTGTGTATACACAGACATATACATACACATATAAAGTTTCCAGAGCTGGAGAGACTGGACACATGTGCATTTAGACAACTTTCTTAACCTTAGATCTCACTTCCCTTCTGCCATTCAAAATCTTTTCCCTGGAAAGGATCTATTAAACATTTTTGTTTATTTAATCCAGGTATACTATTAGGTGAATTCGGTGGAAATATTTGGATTTGTTTGTGCTAGGGGTGGGCCAACAAAGACTGATCTTATTTGTATTGTCTAAAGACGGATAACATAAGAGAGAAATCAAAATTGTAACACAGGGGCAACACAGTGAATCAAACAAGGCAAAGAGTACAGAAATAGCAAAGTTAACCAACTCCTAGGAGACACAGCCTGAAGTGTGGGTCAGTTCAAGAGATTCAGGACTTGTGGAAAAGTGTGTATGAAAGGGAGCCCTGATCTGTGGCTACACGCACACAATGGGAAGCCAAATACCACATTTTTAGGGAGCATATTCTGCTGGATGGTAGGTATGAATGATTGAAACTATATTGAGATAACTTCTTGAAATGAATCAAGGTGTTTTTCCTTTACATTCCCTCATACAAAATCTTCCCTTTATTCACCAGAGGCATCCATTACTTTGGGGGGAAATTGATATAATTGTAACAGAAATGCAAAGAGAGTTGGTACTCAGATTTTGAGTTCCAAGAGAGGTTCTTGATGCCTACTTCAGAGGCAATAATTATGAAAGCCAAAGCTTGGTTCTTTATATTTTAAAGGGAAAGATAAGTTTTTGTGAATCAAAAGGCAAAGCTCTAATGGAACTGGGCACAAAATATATCCACCAACAAAAGACTGAAAAGAGAATAGAGGTGGCATCAGTTTCCTATCACAAGAAAGACTGGGTTATTGAGGGCCTCTTTCCCGCTAAAAGCGTATAAAAATGTTATATAAATTTATAACATTTTTAATATCTGCCTGAACTTGATAAAAAGAAAGTGTACTTTCCAACACTCAGAAACAAAGACAAAACTTAAAATAAGATGGGTATCTAAAACAAAATGTATCAGACAATTAAGAAGAGAATTTTATTCAGGCTATTGTGATAGGAATAAGGTTCATTTATGGGAAGCATCCTGGGGAAAAAAAAAGGAAGGGAAAGGAAAGGAAAGGGAAGAAGGAAAGGAAAGGAAAGGAAAGGAAAGGAAAGGAAAGGAAAGACATCAGGGATTTATAGAGCTCATAAACAAAGAGTTATTCCTGTCTTATGGGGGTCATGAGAAGGTGGAATCTGCTCTAATCTGAATCATTGATGAAAGGTGGAGGTGGGTTTTATCTTGAAATATGCCAGAACCTGCTGCTAGTCTTTTGTGGTTAGCTGGTTAGGGTTGACTTTTCTCTCAGAACATAAAAGTATTGGGAGGATTTCTTAACTGTAATTATTTTCTGGAAGCTCAGAGCTGGGCAAATTTCAACCTTGTCAGCACTCCCTTTCCAAACAACTCAGAAGTAATCAGAAACCTTCTGATTGCGGGAAGTAGGGTCTAACAAATAGTCTCTGGCTGTTGGCATTGTGCCTGCAAATCAGTTGAATTAGCTGTTTAGAGGTTGTGGCAAAGGTCAGTTGTTTTAGAGTCCTGCTGATCAGGCATCTTAAAAGAAGGATGTCCACAATGGAAAGGAGAAATATTATCATAAAAGGTTGTTTCAAAGTAAGAGCTAGGAGTTTAACCCTGAGAGTAACTGGTACAGCGGATTCCAAGAAGTCAGTGGAGAAAAATCTTTCATTTATGCGATATATATCACAGAGTTTCTTGACTCTCTTGAGCTAAAAGTCCATGTTCTCACTGACCATGTCCACAATGTTGGCTACCTCTTACATGAGGGCTTGCAAGCCCCAAGCATTTTACTGGACTTCCTTTGTGGCTAAGCCAGTTGCTTGCTCAAAGGGACATCCAGCCAATGTAAGGCCTGCTGTGAGAGTGAAGTTTATAATCCATTCTCAGGCATCAGTTCATAGGGACTCTTCAGATCCTGGGGAAAAGGGCAAGCTTCAAGATAATCTACAGTCTCAAGAAGGATCTGAGTCATGTTTTAGTCTTTGTCCTCCATGACATAGGGTCAAGCAGGAGGAAAAGAAATTAGACGTTATCTTGGAGGACTGTGATCAGCTATTGAAGGAAATGGGAAGAATTGAAAATTTGGTAAGGATTAACAATTTGAGCAATGTGCATGGAGTCTAATTTACACATAGATGCCAAAATTTGTTTTCCCATGGTGGGGAAAGTGGCATAAATTTTTATTGGACAAGATGACAGAATGTACACATCCATCCATTAGTTACCATAATTTCAAAAAGGTTGCAAAAAATACTCAGAGTGAACAGTTAGAATTTGACAACTTGAAAGATTGTGCTATAAATAATGCTGTTAATGAAAACTTTCTGTTGAAATACAAAATTTCTCTTCATAGCTTCCCCTCCTTTGATCAAAAATAATGTCAAAGAAAGATTATTCTTGGTCACAAAATGAGACTAGCTTCATTTTGTTTGGCTTCACTATTTACATAGGTGCAGCATATAGACCGTCTTAAGCTGGTTTTGCTGGAAATGTTCATAAAGGAATTTCAAATTGGAATTTTAAATGCCTTTTGAGATTATGAAGTCAAGTCATGAACTTAATCATCAGATTTCACCATTGGTACCTATAAATTGGGGTATATACCTCTCTCTTCAAGTCCCCCACATGTCCTAAGATTCCTGAGCTTTTGAGGAAATGGCCTTCCTTATTCATCCATAACTCAGGAAATTTTGTGAGTCAGGTACCAGTCTAGTTTTTCCAAGGGGGGCTTTATAAGTACTGACTCCATAGTGTCAACTTCAGTTCCTAAGTAACTGGTCATATCTAATTAAATGAGAATGGTTCTTAACTATGATATTTCAAGCAAGTCGTTGGTGGCAAAACCAATATTTCCAATACCTGCTAACAAGGAGATCAGACTTCTGCAGAACTTATGCAAATAAGTATATTGGCCATGAAAAAAAATACTGAATGAAAACTTCCAAATCCTGGAGGTATCAATGAGGGAGAAAAAGATAACATTTACAAGTATTTCTTTCAGTTTATAGAAGTTTAGTCTACTGAATTGTTATAAATTATACATAAAGAGAAAAGATTAAAGGATTACTTATATATCCAGAAAATAAAACATTAAAACATCAACAATATTCCGAACAAAACCCATAGTCATCCTTTATCACTTCACTGACATGAATTGATTCTTGTTCTGCTTATTCTTGGGTTAGCAGTCTTGTGAACCCACTTGCTTCTTGACTAAAGTTCTGGAAATCCTGACTTAGTCCACTGGTATGGTCCCAAAGTTGTTTAAGTGATAGGCTATCACCAGAATCCTGGACTCAGAAGTATCTTCTGGCATAGTCGTTTTCCATTTAGCTCTAAGCAAGTCTTTCTTTGTTGAAGACAAAGCCCTCTGGCCTGTAGCTGATTGCAAGTGCTTTCAGGGAAGCATCAGAATAAAACAAAAGACTGCCCATAGATGACAAAAGATGTAAAACAGCTGTGCTTATTACTGACAATTTTCAAAAGTAAAAGATCTGATGAGTGTTGTTCAAGAATAATGCATCTGGCAAGGAAAATTGGTTGTTTCTGTGGCATGCAAAATAAGATAATAAAATCAATAAAAAGTTTGGACAAAATATATCAACGCATAATGATTAACCTTATTTCTACAGAAGAGTGAATATTGCATCTAATTTATTAAAATGGATGAATATAATCTTTTATAGAGAAAAACAGGTTCAGAGATAACATATAATAATCCTGAGAAATAATACACAAGGAATATATCAAGTGAATATACCAAGGATGTCAAGTGAAGAGATTCTCTAAGTCTAGACTGAATCCTAAACATCTGTATATTAAATAAGTTTGTGAACTCCAGTTGAAAACCACTAGCCTGGAAGATGCTATATTCAAATTAATGAAATAAATTGAAATCAAGTTAACATCTTAAAAGACAACTAAAATGATGACTCATTACATTGTTGTTGTCTGTTATCAGATAACACAGCACTAGGGCTCTGATGAAGGGAAACATCATGCACAGTGATGGCACATCACTGATGGACAAATATCTAGGAAATTACCACACAGCATACAATTTCTGAAATATTCATACTAACAACATTTTTTCCCATATAAATTTGACCTTGGGAGGGCTAAACATCTCTTCTGATTTGGCAACTTTTCCCATGAAACTCATCAATAATAACTTACCAAATAAGCCTAATTATTTCTGGCATCTCTCTCTATATAAGGTGGAAGCACAAATCCTTTGTGATTCTGGAAGCTTCTGGAAACTATCAGAGACAGTTTTAGGTCCAAAAGACATTAGTTAGAATCAATTTTGTAAAGGCAAAATATCAAGATTGTCAGCTTATTTGAGCTTGATGAAGATAGGATCATGGGTCTTCTCATAATAAAATTTAAAAAATTAAAGTAAAAAAAAAAGAACCCTGTATGATTGAGAAACAATACTTAGCTACCTATTAAATTAAGTGACAATCAAATATTTTAAAAGTAAACCCAGTAGGTAATATGATTATAAAGAATTTTAGTTTTTTCACCATGGAAAATTTTTGCTTTCTTAAATAATCAAGAACATAAAAAAATCAATACAGACCATAGAAGTGATCCTAGTCAGACACAGAATCTTTGCTTTTTAGGCAGATTTTATAGAAAATAAGAATATAATCTTTTATAACCTTTCAGTAAGAATAGACCAACACTCCAGGGAAAAGGTCACTTGAAGAGAAAGAAAACCAAACTCCATTAGTGCATCAGTGTAATACTTGCTATTATCGTTTTTTTTTTAAATATTAAAAATAAACTGGGGCGCCTGGGTGGCTTAGTCAGTTAAGCATCTGACTTCGGCTCAGGTCATGATCTCATGGTTTGTGAGTTTGAGCCCTGCGTCAGGCTCTGTGCTGACAGCTCAGAGCCTGGAACCTGCTTAGAATTCTGTGTCTCCCTCTCTCTCTGACCCTCCCCCACTTGTGCTCTGTCTCCCTCTCTCTCTGTCAAAAATAAATAAAATGTAAAAAAAATAATAAAAATTATTACAAATAATTATCAAATTTTAGCTTTGACCATAACAAAGTTCTCTTTCCATGAACCTCCTACTGCTTTCTATGCACATCCCTTGTAGAACAACTTCTCAGGATGGCAAAAATAAACACTTTTGTTAACAAATTCAAGTATATATGTCCTCTCTGAACCATACAAAAACAAGAATCAGAAAGTATAAGCTCAAAAGTATGCTTAGGAATTAATATATATTTAAGTAAATATTCCATCTTGTTTAGAAATGATCCAACTATGTAAAGAATATTGATAAATTAATTCAATTTAGTTTCAGTCTAAGACTTTAAGTTACCTAAAGACTTTGGAACTTATCTTCAAGCTACAGGCTATAAAACATAATTAATATTGAAAGAAAATTTATCACCACAACTGTATGGTCAAATAATCTTCAACAAAGCAAGAAGGAATATGCAATGGAAAAAAGACAGTTTCTTCAACAAATGGTGTTAGGAAAACTGGACAGCAACATGCAAAAGAATGAAACTGGACCACCTGCTTTCACCATACCAAAATAAATTCAAAATGGATGAAAGATCTAAATGTGAGACAGGAAACCACAGAACAGAGGCAGCAAATTCTTTGACCAGCCGGAACAACCTTTTACTAGACATGTTGCCAAAGGCAAGGGAAACAAAAGCAAATGTGAAGGGACTTCATCAAGATAAAATCTTCCACATAGGGAAGGAAGCAATCAACAAAACTAAAAAGTAGCCTACAGAATATTTGCAAACAACATATCTAATAAAGGGTTAGTATCCAAAATCTGTAAAGAACTTATCAAACTCAAAACCCAAAAAACAAATAACACAGTAAAGAAATGAGCAGAAGACCTGAATAGACATGTTTCTAAACAAGACATCCAGATGGGTAGATAGCAAACACATGAAAAAATGGTCCACAACACTCATCATCAGGGAAAAACATATCAAAACCATGATGAGATACCACCTCACACCTGTCATAATGGCTAAAATTAACAACACAAGAAACAAAAGATGCTGGTGAGGATGTGGAGAACACATCTTGCACAAGAGTGGGAACACTCTTGCATTGTTGGTGGGAATGAAAACTGCTGTAGCCACTCTGGAGAACTGTATGGAGGTTCCTCAAGACACTAAAAGAAAACTTCCCTATGATCCAGCAATTGCACTATTAGGTATTTGCCCAAAGGATACAAAAATACAGATTGGGAGGGGTAAAATGCACCCCAATGTTTATACCAGTATTATCAACAGTAGCCAAACTATGGCTATTATGTCCACTGACTGTTGAATGGATAAAGAAGATGTGGCATACACATACAATGGAATATTATTCAGCCATCAAAAAGAATGAAATCTTCCTATTTGCAATGACACGGATGGAGCTAGAATATATTATGCTAAGCAAAATAAGTCAATCAGAGAAGACAAATACCTTATGATTTCACTCATATGTGGAATTGAAGAAACAAAACAGATGAACATATGGGAAGTGGGAGGAAAAGAGAAGAGAGGGAAACAAATCATAAGAGACTTTCAATAATGGAGAACAAACTATGGGTTGACAGAGGGAGGTGTGTGGGAGATGGGCTAGATGGGTGTTGTGTGTTAAGGAGGGCACTTGTGAGGAGCACTAGGTATTGTACATAAGTGATGAATCACTGAATTCTACACCTGAAACCAATATTGCATTGTATGTTAACTAACTGAAATTTAAATTTAAAAAATTACAAAAGGAAATAAAATTTGTCAGAATAATGATTCCATTTGATTAAGCACAAATACACATGTTGCATCATCTTAAGCACTAAAAAGAAGTTATGTTACCTTATCTGACCAGTAAACTTGTAAAAGTTTAGGGAAAACATACCCAAGTAGAATAAAATATAGATGTATAATATATACTGATAAATCAGTAGTTTTTTTATTAAACCAAGTCATTAAAGTAGTTTATTAGGAAATATTTTCCAAAGTTATGTAATCTTGATTTCTTAAAACATTTGCGTTGATTTCTATAAGAATTTTTTAGCACATTAAAAGTGTTGGAAGTTCGATTTTCTTAACTTATGGTAATTTTGGGCATATTCAATTTATACAATTTATTTGTCTTTAAGTCTATCAGAATAAAACTCTGTAAAGAGATTTAATTCATTTATTAATACCATCCAGTGATAGAAAAATATTATACAATCACACAATGAAAGGTAAAGACATGACTGAATTTCATATATAGACATACAGACATACACAGGTGAAGTGCATATGCTTTCATTACAAAATTTCAGTCCTGGATCAAGAACAAACATAGACAAAGTTCATGATTTTATATAAACAAACTCTTCTTTTCCTTGTGGATATGAATTTTTAATTGACTGGAGGTCAAAATAGACAAATGGACAAGCAAACAAAAGAGATTAACAAATTAGATTTTTTATTGTCTTTCACATAAAAGAAACAAGATCTCTATGAACCATTAATCCATTTACAGAAATCACCAAGTGGTCCGACCATGAAATCAAGTGAGTACTCTAAATAAAAATCAAATCCTTACTATGATATCAGAGACACCAGGAGAGCCCAGACCACCAGTCAGGAACAGAATGCCAAGGTCTCCGAGAAGACCCATTTACAGGGATGGAGTAAGCAGGGATCTAAAGGTGAGGATCAATCTCATCTGAGTCACAGTACCAAACTCTCAAAGATAAAATGCACCTGGCAGTTAAGGAGATGATCTTAATCAGGCTATTGTAATTGTTGGAATGTTCACTAATGAGAATCACCTCAAAGAAAATAAAGAGGGCTTGGGAAGATACGGATTAACAAAGGAGTCATCCAGGGTCTTATGAGAATGATAAGAAAGGATGAAGATGGGGCTTATCTGAGTCACTGAGAAACGGTCTCCACCTTTTAGACTAGGTCTAATCTTGAAATGAGGGAGAGCTGGGCATCCTCTGTGGATTAGCCATTTCTCAGGAAACAAATGGGAGGGGATTTCTTTACCAATTACCTATTTTTCACAAGCACAAGGCTCTGGTGAAGTTCAATATTGTCAAAAGTAAGCTTGTGAGCTGTAACTCCAAGTTGGATCTTGATTTAAGTTGTAATTTCTTGGGAATAGGTTTTTAATGCTCATTATAAACAAACTGGCAGAAGATGGGGAGCTGCAACTGAGATCAAGATAGCATCATAGGTGACTTATTTCTCAGTGAAATGAGAAATAAAATATCTTCTTGCACCAATCCAAGGAAGCTGATCTGTTTGGAGCTGTGAGAGGAAAATGTCTCCTATTTGTAATCAAAAAGATAACAAGCATTGGAACAAAGGGATCCTTGTATACTATTAGTAAGACTGTCAATTGGTACAACCACTATGGAAAACAGCATGGAAGTTTCTAAAGAAATTAAAAATAGAACTAACATATGACCTAGGGTTCCCACTCTGGGACTATATCTAAAGGAAATGAAAACACTAATTCAAAAAGATATCTGCACCCCCATATTCAAAGCAGCGTTATTAACAATAGCCAAGACATGGGAAAAGTGTGTCCAGTAGTCGATGAATGAATAAAGTAATGAAATATTACTCAGGAATATTAAAAATGAGGAAATCCTACCATTTGAGACAGCATGGATGAAGCTTGAAAGCATTATGCTGAAGGAAATAAGCTAGACAGAGAAAGACAAATACGGTATGATGTATGAGCTCACTTATGTGAAATCTAAAGAAACAAAAACAGAAACAAATCCACCAAACTCATAAAAAAAGAGATGAGTTTGTGGTTACTAGAGGTACGGGTTATGGAGAGGGGAGACTGGAGGGAGGTGGTCCAAAGGTATAAACTTGTAGTTACAAGATAACTAAGCAGTAGAGATGTGACTATAGCTAACACTGCTGCATGATATACAGGAAAGTTGTTACGAGAGTAGATCCTAATAGTTCTCATCACAGGAAGAAATTTTTCTTTTCTTTTTCTTGTGTCAATATGAGATGATGGCTGTTAATTAAACCTATTGAGGTAATCACTTCACAATATGTGTAAATCAAAACATCATTCTGTACACCTTAAATTTATACAGTGATTCATGTAAACTATTTCTCAGTAAAGCTAGAAAAAAAAAGATTTTATCAAATGCCGGGAGTAGGGGGGAAGAATCCCAGAAGAAAAGGAGTGAGAATGAGGTAAAGAAACTATGAGATAGTGAATGAGAACTTTTGAAATTGATAAAAAATCAAATCATAGATTAAGAAGCACTAAGAAACCCAATCAAGTTAAATATATTGTAGATTAGACATATATACATTAAAGTAAAGCTGAAAACCAAAGGGAAACCCCTCAAAATAAAGGAAAAAGGAAGCATCACATTCAAAGGAGCTACAAAAAGACTAGCATTTGACTTCTCAGTGGAGACAACGGAAGCTAGAAAGACATGGAACTCTGAAGACACCAGGAAAACACTACCTTAACCAAGTGATCCAAGTTAACGTCAGCAGTGGTGGGTCTTAATCCCTATGTCCCCCTCCTCCACACCCCCTGGTAACCACTATTCTATTGTTTATCTCTGTAACTCTGCATATGGATGCCTCATAGAAGAGGAATCAGGCAGTATTTGTCCTTCTATGACTGACTTATTGCACTTTTCATAACTGTCTTCCACTTTGTTACTATCCACTTTGTTACCATAGCAGCTTTATTCATAATACCTGGAAACAAAAACTGGAAACAAAGCAAAGGTCCACTTACAATAGAGCCAACAAATACATTGGGATAAATTATTTCTTGGAATATTACACCCAATGAAAATAAACGAACTACAGCTACACGCAACAACAACATGAATAGCTCTTTTATTTGACTCAGTCAGAGAAGTCAGGCACAAATAAATACATACAACATGATTCTGTTTACGGAAAGTTAAAACAAGATTGGTATATAGAATTAAAAGTATGCATAATGTCTCTGTGTGTCTGAGAACTTGGGCAGGGAAGTGGTGTGAGGCAGAAATTAAGGGCTGGGGTAAAGTTATAGAATTCTTGGTTATTCCTCTTTCTTTTGAGTGCCAATGAGTCATTGCTTCTTTCTCAAATGAAAGTAAAATTCTTTAGTTCAATCACAGGCATGCTTTAAGATGAAAACAAAATTAGCAAATAAGATTATTGAACAAGTAACTAGTCTTTAGGGAAATCGAGTTTCAATCATATAGGATTTACCCTTGGACTCAGAGGTTAGAACTTATTCATAAGAGTCTACTCCACACAAGAATAATAAAAGATAGTTGGATTCAAGGAGAACACTGCGGATATCCTGTTGTAGTTCTCTGGTAGCTGAGTATTATGAACAAAGCACAGGTGGGTAAGAAACTCTAATTTAAGGATACGGTGTGTGTGTGGGGTTGGGGGGTGGATTTAAAGCTGTTTATTGTAATCCTGAGAAAAGAAGTCACATTATTTCAAATCCTTCTCCAAAAGCATCCACACCAGCACACATAACACATGCAAGGGTGGAATTTCCCTTCATGAATCCCGACAGGCATCTCCACCATGGCCTTCATGCTATTAGTTGAGACTTAATAATGAGGGAAATGAATCTTGTTTCTGGTATTAAACAGATGGCATTAAGAAAATATTCCAGGACCCTGTAGAGTGCCAACTACTAGTTCTGCAAAATTTATAAAATTGGCTCATACAAATGAAGGAGTTGGGATCGCTAAATAAAAGTGCTAGAAATATGAATGTCCTTTTTGGCTGTGCTCTGGAGATTAGATGTGCATTCCAAGTGGTCTATGCAGAGCAACTGGTCTAGGACAGAATGCAAAACCTGGCCTGGGACCCAGAATCTAACAAATGAGGGCCTAGACTTGGTTTGAGATTGTATTTGTCTCAGTGTACCAGGAACCAACAACAAGCCAAGTGATGGATAAAGATCAAATGTGAATTCAAGTGAGTGGACATGGCTTCCCATTGCTGCTCTAGTTTTCATGCAACTTCAGTGATCAATGCAGCCAATGCAGAACATGAAATCTGCTGGACAAGATTTGCTCAGAGACCTGGCTCTCTCCCTTTGGGCTGAGGGAGAATCACCTCAGCACCTGAGCCTGCCCAACAATGCATGAGGACACTTTTCTTCTGCTTAGAGTGAGGAAGGGCAGTACCAGCATTCAGTATACCCACTAACACATTAGGAAATTCTTGCCCTGCTACATATTTGCTATTGCATCACTGGGATTACTTACAGCAAGACTGGCCATAGGCTCCCAGAGGCAACAAAAGAGGGATTTCTTTGGAAGTATAGTGAGTCTAAAGGACAACAGTAAGAACCTATCAGCATATGGTATTATTTCTATAACAAATTGCTTTTAGGTAGGAAGTATACTTGTTTAAGTGACATGTGATAGGATTGCTACTTTTACCTTTAAGGAACCCATTAGGAAGAAACCTCAACACTTGTAACAAAAAAAGTTATAAATATTAAGAATAGGACCAAAGCCATAACTTTTAGGTAGGAATTATAAGAAGCTGTCATCCTTATTAGAAATTCTGTTAAGAATATTAAACAGATGGACAGACAGAAAGACAGACACTAATAGTCACCATAAAATAGTTACTGTAAAGAAAGTTTACAGATAATGACTGAATGGTTCCTGTCATCATAGAAGGTCCAATTAGAGCAAGATTATTGACATTTGGGACTGGATAATTCTTTGTTGCGGAGGGCTTTCCTGTACATTGTAGGATGCTGGCTGTGGTCTTTATGCATGAGATGCCAATAGTAACATTACTTCAACATGATCATCAAAATGGTCTCCAAATGTTGCCTGAGAACATTCAGATGGAGAGCTCATGGAAACCACCCAACTATGAGTAGGTGGATGGAGTTGACAAAATGGAGGCATGGAAGAGGAAGAAAGGAGAGGCTGCAACAAATCCCAGAGATAGTAAAACCCAGGCAAAATCACTCCCAGTTGGGAACCCCTGAACTGGAGGAAAGATCCAAGAGAATCAAGGAAGAATCTGAGAAAAATGATTAAATCTTAAAAGCAGAGTGCAAAATAAACATTCCTGACAATGGGGTACTTAACCTCCAACAAACCACAGCTCCACTTAGAAGAATAAGAATTAAAGTCCCTTTTAGCTCTAACTAGGTTAAAGAGTAGTATTGCCAATAAGAGGCTTTCATCTATAAAAGACCAGCAGAGCTAAAACTGTATTTTTAAGAGTTAAATAATATTACAAATTAAAGAAAGAGCAAATCAGAAGAAGGCAATAAAGCCTCATTAAAGTTAATTATGATAAAGATTTCCTTTCTTGAAGTGACCTTTTCGATGACAGGCCAATTTGAGTTATCTGATTATCATATTTACTATGGAATTTTCAAAGGAAAGAAACTGACTTTACAGATTTTGTGGTTTACATTTAAAAAAAAAAGCATCTAACACACCAATGGTAATCTGCCAAGCTCTTATACTTCTGTGCTATTATCTGTGAGTGCTTCTTAAGGAATTTGTTTCCACTGGAAGTTATATCAGTTCAACACAGTTTAACCAGCTGATTTCAGGCCTGGGGTGGGGATGGAGATAAAGAGATTTCTCACGACAGTCTCCTTGCCCTCAATGAACTTACTATCTAGTGATAGAGGTAGAAATACTCTGAAATAAATCATATTAATTTCTTTCCCAAGGAAATTAATAAGTTACAAGCAAAGAATAAAACTCCAAGGAAGGAGGCATTTAATTTCAACAGACTAAAGTTAGGGGAGGGAACACAGAGAGGAAGAGGGTTGGGTGCTACTTTATGTAGATTTGGAACTGACCCTGAGAACTGGCAAGAGTTCAACAGGTACTGATATTAAAGGTGGAAAGAACAGAAATGGTGAAAGCTGAGCGGTCAGGAGGCATAAGCTCTGTTTTTGGAGTGCTGAGTTAATCTATTATGACTAGGGTGTGGGATGTGTGGTAACATGGGTGATGTTGTTAGAAACCAGATTGGGGTCAGCTGTGGAAAGCTTTGAATGCCAGAGTAAAGTATATGTGATGATGATTTAGGACTTCTGTCTTATTACATTGGATATTTTGGTTTTGAATTACAGACTGCTCTTGCTGCTATGTCTCTATAGACATATTGATTGTAAATGAAGACTACATTATTACTAAGTTAATGTTAATAATCTTTTCAAAAGCATAAATACATCTGAGATGATTGACTGCTAGCAGTTCCAGAATTTATATCATAACAAAATGACTTTTCAATCTTGGTCTTGTTGAATTTGTATAGCAGACGCACTACTTTTCCTAGAATTTTAATTCTAGAATGGCTTTGAGAAAGATGGCAGAGATTATAGAGTAATCAAAGTTTTTCAAAAATCTTATCTGGATATTACCATTGTACTTGATTAATTAAACAGTTGCTAGGTTAAGGTTAAAGAAAAATGTCTTTGTTTAGGCTCTATATCCAGGGCAAAGCAATGCATAGGGTAGCAAAACCCAAAACACTTATTTTATATCCACAGAGAATAGTAGAAAAGAGCTCTTTGAATGTTATTGATGACTTTCTGGAAATGTCCATTGGATAATAGTAACAGAAAAAGCAAATACTTTATGTTATTAGATACTATGCACCCTTCAAATAAGTAAACATCTTTATGTTAGTCATTAAACATTTTACCTTCTTCAGCAAATTTTGTCCTGTGGCATTAGGAATCAAGGTTATAACATAATGTCAAATTTATGTCAAAAAGAAGCTCACAGTTTTATCAGAACTTTTCCACTGAGGAGTTCACCTCTGGAAGCCCTTTTGTGAAGAGAGTTTGACCTATTCCAAAATAGCCTGAATAATCACTCCTCTAAGAAAACAAAAATGCCTTTGTGAAAGGTGCCATAAAAATATAGTT
This sequence comes from Felis catus, assembly GCF_018350175.1. Lineage (NCBI taxonomy): Eukaryota > Metazoa > Chordata > Mammalia > Carnivora > Felidae > Felis > Felis catus. The sequence goes on from NC_058376.1 coordinate 75,179,578, forward strand.
ATGTAGATTTCATTATCATTGCCCTTGCTCTATTAATAGCGTATTTCTGAGACACTTCATGTATATACAAAATTTAGAATAGAGGTTAAAGTCTACTTGAATTATTGAACAGAAAACATGTCATCAAAGTCACAGGGTTTCAGTGTCTTGACCAAGTTACTTAGTGATTGTTATTTAAATGATGAAATCTTTCCTGTATTTGTGGATTTTCACCCAAAATTTTCTGTACCTTCTGCTGAAACATGATTGAATTAGTATCCTTTGTTGAATGATATTGTGTGTCCCATATACAGCACTATTTTCATCTGATTATGTACATATATTTTTTTTAACATCTATTTATTTCTTTTCAGAGAGAGAGTACAAACAGGGGAGGGGCAGAGAGAGAGAGGGGGAAAGAGAGAATCCCTAGCAGGCTCCACACTGTTGGCCTTGCTCACAGAAGCCAGTGACATTCTGTTAGGATTTACTTTATGTTTAAATAGGTGAGAACTGTGCCGAAAATAAGTGAAGTAAATCCCAGTTTGTCTTCACTATACAGAACATTCTCCTTAGGCCTGCTATCTTTGTTCAGAAAATAGTTTTATTACGAAGATACTTCTTTCTTTTTTAATATTTATTTTATTTTTTTAAGTTTATTTATTTTGTGAGAGACAGAGACAGCATGAGTCGGGGAGGGGCAGCGAGAGAGGGAGACAGAGAATCCCAAGCAGGAAAGCAGGGCTCGAACTCAAGAAACCACGAGATCATGACCCGATCCTAAACCAAGAGTCGGTTGATCAACCGATCAACCAGCTGAGCCACTTAGGCGCCCCTATGAAGATATTTCTTAGTTACAATTCCTTCTCCCTGGCCCACTCTTATTTACCATGGTGTAGATAATTGGTTACTAATCTGTGAGATACAAAATGTCCACCTCCAGAAACACTTTGGAAGTCCAGTAAGCTCTGGAAGCTAATGGATTCTGGCTTGAATTCTGGCTCTGCTGTTTAATAACTCTGTGTCCTAAGGAAAGCTACTTAACTTTCCCGAGCTTTTGTTTTCTGGTTTATGCAATGACTATACTCAGAGTACCTATCCCACAGTGTTGTTTGTAAGGTTTAGAGGGAAGGTACACATGGATCTGATCCATGGTTGGGGCTCAGGTAACAACAGCTATTGCTGTTGTCAGTATGTGGCTAGAATTGAGCTGTTAACAAGTCAGGAGTGACAGACCAGAAACTGGTGTTCTTGTGCGAGTGACAGCTGAGCACGAGAGAACAATGGAGTGGGGAGCTCTCAGAAGCCATCTCTCTACAGATGGATGGAGTTGTCTACATGGAGGCAGAGAAGAGGCAGAAAGGAGAGGTTAAAGCTGAAGCCCTGAGGTGACAGGGGTGGAAATGTCAGAGAAGGGGGGAAATCAAATCAACATCAAGAAATGGAGTTGAATATGGCACCAGGCATGTTAAGATAATAAAATGAAAATTCTTTGTTAGCAGAATCAGAAACTAGGGAATATAGCAAAGTAGGGAAGTCAGCAGTAACACTGATCACTCACATGAGGACTTTACAGGTTCATAGCACATTCACAACCATGAATTTGGGGTGAGGTAGACCCATCATCAAGACCGTATTATGCCCACAGTCTCACTGTTTAGAAAATGGAAAAACCAGAAAACCCCACTGATCTATAAATTTGTAACCTTCATGTTTTAGAAATCACCTCACTATACTTCTAACCATATATTAGAAAAAGAAAGCATATAGTTGCCCAGATTTCCAACCTGTGGGAAAAAGACCCACAACAAATAGCTCTCATGTGTTCTCCTAGAGAGCCTAGAAGTAATAAGCTTCCTTCATAAGCACTGTTGCACCGTCAGCATGGTCACTTACCAATGCCTGAGCAATCATAAACCCTAATGCTGGCTGGCTAGGCTGGACTTGGGCCACCAGGCAGTGCCAGAGAGGTTAATATAGTGTGCTGAGATGTACTTCCCCCAAGGCTACAAATGCTGACTCTTCAGTGGTTGCTAAAGGGGAGAAATAGCCTCTTCGCTGCCAAACAGGCTTCATCTGGGAAAATTGAGCTCTCGGTCATCTAGGCATTTTAATGGACTCTATGAATCACCAATCAGCCAAGGAAGAATGTGAACAAACCCAGGGTCCTAAGCCTGCTGATTGGCTCTTTCAACAAAGACAAATGGAGAGCCCGTCACTCTCAATGAAGCAGGCCACAAAAGAGATCCTTCCTGCTAACTCTGGCCTCTCCTGTTTCTGTCCCCAGAGGACCATGGTGATAAAAGCTGCCATAAACCACAATTCCTTGCAGACAGCAGAAGAGAGTACAGGAAACAAGGATGGATTGAATCACCCAGCGTCCTTCAAAAACTGTCAGCCTGGGCTCATGGCAGATAAGAGTATTGAGATGACTGGGGTCCTCATTTTTTCAGAACCTACATCAAAATGATTGAGACATGACACACATTAGAAATAAGGTATCTTATCCTTGGAAGGAAATTCAAGTCCATTACTCCACCCGATCCCAAGCCATTTTATAAATGAGAAATCTGAGGCTGAGAGAGGCGAAGGAAAATGTCGAAGATCAGGCTGTTTATTAAAGGCAGGACTGGAACTAGAACTAGAAACTAGAACAGGAACACAGTCACTAGGCAGTGACCATGTACTCACAGTCTGATGCTGAGTAGACCCTGTTGCTGTACCAGACACAAGGCAGAAAGCATAACCACTTACAAGCAACATGTGAGCAGTCAGAACGAAGAGCCTTCACAGACACATACTCACCTTAGAACAGGGGGCTTGTGTAACAAAATTACTTTCAACCAAACTGTAAGATTGTGAGAAGCCCCAGGGATGAAAACACTGTCATTTGGTTGCTTAACTGAGACTTAGCTGGAAAGTTAGAGAAGATCCAATTCTGCTCCAGTACATATTGAGAGGACCTTTGCTAACATCCAAGATGAAATAATAGAAACCAGTTTATTCTTTTTTCTAGAAAAAAAAAAAAGAAAGAAAGAAAGGGGCACCTGGGTGGCTCAGTGGGTTAAGCGACCAAGTGTTGATTTTGACTCAGGTCGTGATTTCACAGTTTATGGATTTGAGCCATGTATGGGGCTCGCACTGACAGTAGGGAGCCTGCTTGGGATTCTCTCTCTTTCCCTCTCTCTCTGCCCCTCCCTGCCTCTTAAAATAAATAAATAAAAAATTTTTAAAGGTTTTTTTTAAATTAAAAAAGGGGGAAAAAGGAAAAAATATGTACAAGAAATGAAGCAATGGTTTTCAAGTAATTAGACATCAGGCAACCAAGGACAGTGATTCCTGAGAATGGGAAAAAAAAATTAGATGAGCCCTGTGATGGCCCCATCTTACAACCCAGAAAGAGTTTCCAGACTGCAACACTGGTGGGTGAATCCAGGTAGAGTCTCATGAACTTTCTGGGCTGGGATTCTAGGAAGGCTAAGGTTGCTAGGGTGCAAAAAGCAGAGTACTAGAGAACAGAGAACTTCAGAGAAAGAATTTAGAGGTTTTCAGATCTTCAGAGTCTTCAGGTGAGTAAAAGTGTAAGGTCAACAGACAAATAATTTCCATGACAGCTCCCCCTGTTTGAAAGCAATACTATCCATTTTTTAAACACAGATTTCCCATTTTAACACAATCATCTACTGACCTTTGTGGCATTCTCTTAAACCCTCAAAAACTTTGTCACCAGGACTTTTGGATTCAACATCGTCTTTAAAGCCATGATTAACTTTTAATATCAGCACTATTTCTATTTATTTTAACCATGGGAAGTCACTTAACTGCTGCCTCAGTTCCCTTTCTGATAAATGAGGACAACAAAATTTTGGAATTTTTGTAGGATTTAATGACATAATCCACCTAGCACAATGGCAAGTACATGATCGATGTTCAACAAATGGCAGTGGTGCGGGAGGTTTCAAAGAGTGGATTCTGGAGTCAGGAGACTTGATTTTGGAAAGAACTTACAGTTTTAACATATAATCACGTTTGGGTAAGATACTCAACCTCCTAAACCTCAGTCTCTCGATTATAAAACAGAAATGATAATACTAGTCACTACTTCATAAGATTGATTCGAGAATTGAATGAGAAAATACAAAGTGCCTCCTGATGTACCTGGCACCTGGTAGATGCTTACTGAAAACTGTATCATCATTCTCTTTCTCACCCTCTTCCTTCCTCCATCCAATCCCCTGCCATGCCCACCACTCATACATCATTTGTTCCATCGACTTCTCTGGCCTTGGATGACCCTATTACTCCAGTGATCCCTCACTCTATTCCCTAGCACCCCCCACTCAGTTCCAAATCATTTCCTGAATGCGACAGATTTCTAGAATTTGTCATTGTGAATTCCACCTCTTTAATCACAGCCTCCTTTCGTCCTCCCCTCTCACTTGACAATCCCAGTAGACATTCAATGGACATAAAACTGCCACCAGCCTCTTCGGGTCTTACCTTTTTTGACCTGCAGGTTCCTATTGGTTGCTCAGCCTGAAAATAATGTTGACAGTGTGGCCAAGCACATTTGATCAGCCATGGCTTAATCCAGATATTACATCCTTCAGTGGGTTTGAAATCCCTGTAGCCTACACAAAATTGAGCTGATAGATTGGGAAAGCATCATTCACCTCTACAGATTTTACTCTTTGGCTCTGTTAATACTCTCCTGGCAGGAGGAAGAACCCGAGATACTGAATTTAATGAGATCATTTGATGGCATGGCATCGATAGCAGGATGTTGCTGCTTTCGTCCCTAGCTCCCCATTAAAACCTTTGCAGTGCCTGTGCCGCCATCCCAAGAATTTCTGACTTAATTGAGTTGGGAGGCCTGACCATTGGTGTTTGTGAAAATGTTGCCATGATGATTTTAATATGCAGCTAGAGCTGAAACCCACTGCAATAGAGGGAAAAAAGAGATTATTGGAACAGTTTCTTTTATCTAATCCCAAGAACTCAATTATAGGAAACTTAACTCTTCTGTGGTGTGCTATAGTTGGCTTGTACCAGCTCAAGAAAACTGTCGAAATTTCAGAAAGTTTCCTAGCCAGTTAGTATCACATTAGTAGACTGAGTGGTCACATAGGAGCATGTACACATTGGCCAATACTACAAATCAGGGTGTCCCTCCCCAGCTGACTGTGAACTGTTACCAGCACACCGCTACTCTGGTCTTCTGTTCATTTCCCTTCCACCTTCCTTGTCCTTGAGTCAAATTCTGTGTAACTAAAAGCACCCTCCTTTTAATATCATTTCAACAGTTTTTTTTCCTATTGTTTACTATGAAATTTCTCTGCTTCCTCTTCTTTTAAATAGAAATATAAAAGACTAGTACTATTGCTGCCATAAGAGTTGATGAATACTTTCATAAATAGGGGCCTACTTATGAGTTGAGGAGAAGGCTTCACTTTCTATGCAAGTCTATTTACCCTCATTTGATCAATGTTCTGATAATTTCTAGATCTATTGATCTCTTAGATTTATTGGTCTAATTTTCATGGCTCTCCAAACCTGCAGGCAATCCTTCCAGTTCTGCAACACAGGAGTTACTGGTTTCCATATATTCCATCACAAGCAGTGTAGGAGGAAATAAACTTCTCCTAAGTAGACATGACAACACAGAATATCACAAGGGGCGCCTGGGTGGCGCAGTCGGTTAAGCGTCCGACTTCAGCCAGGTCACGATCTCACGGTCCATGAGTTCGAGCCCCGCGTCGGGCTCTGGGCTGATGGCTCGGAGCCTGGAGCCTGTTTCCGATTCTGTGTCTCCCTCTCTCTCTGCCCCTCCCCCGTTCATGCTCTGTCTCTCTCTGTCCCAAAAATAAATAAACGTTGAAAAAAAAAATTAAAAAAAAAAAAAAAAGAATATCAGAGAAGGAAATGACCTTAGAAGTCATCTAGCCCAACCCCCCTTTTTGAAAATGGCCTATCAGACCCAGAGAATTAGGTAACTTACCAATGGTCAGACCTCACACCTAAGTTAGTTCACTTTTTTCTATGCTCTTGTACTTCAAAGTGGTATGCCCACCAGCAGCATTGACATTACCTGGAAGCTCTGAAAACTCAGGTCTTTCTTCAGAACTCCTGAATAAGAATCTGCAGCTCAACAATATTCCAAAGTTATTTGTATGTGCATTAAAGCTTAAGAAGTGCTAACTCACCCAAGAATTCTACTTGTGGGTAGATATTTGCAGACCCATGTCCATTGCAGCTTTATTCACAATAGCTGGAAAGTGGGAACACGCATCCACTAATGGAGGGATGGATAAACAAAATGTGGTACATACATTTAAAATGGAATATTATTGGGGCACCTGGGTGGCTCGGTCGGTTAAGCGTCCGACTTCGGCTCAGGTCATGATCTCACGGTCCGTGAGTTCAAGCCCTGCGTCAGGCTCTGGGCTGATGGCTCAGAGCCTGGAGCCTGTTTCTGATTCCATGTCTCCCTCTCTCTCTGCCCCTCCCCTGTTCATGCTCTGTCTCTCTCTGTCCCAAAAAAATAAATAAACATTAAAAAAAAAATTTAAAAAAAAATAAAAAAATAAAATGGAATATTATTCAGTCTTGAAAAGGAGATTCTGACACATTCTACAACATGGATGAAACCTGAGGACACTACGTTAAGTAGAATAAGCCATCACAAAAGGGCAAATACCGTGTGACCTAGAGTCAAATCACAGAGACAAAGAGTAGGATGGTAGCCTCCAGAGGCCAGTGGGAAGAGGGAATAAAGAGCTGTGGTTTACAAAATTTCAACTCAAATGGAAAAAGTTCTGGAAATTGGTTACACAACGATGTGAATGTACTTAACTTTCTGACCTATAAAGTTTAAAAGGTTAAGATGATAAATTTCATGTTATGTATATTTTTCCATATTAAAAAAACACTTCACTAAAGAAGAAGGAGGAGGAGGAGGAGGAGGTAGAGCACCAATCCGTACCTATTTGATTCTGGTTTTCTGGAAAGTCTGATTCAACAAATGAAGCAGATATCAAGTGGAGACAAAAACAATTAAGAATACTGTTGAAATGAACTGAATACAAATATTTTTCATTTATTTAAATTCTATTTTGATTAGGCCTTCTTCTCACTCAGAATCTTCACAGCAACCTTCAGGTAGGTATTATTTAAGCCTACCTGGCGACCCTTAAAATAGTGTGACCAATTCATCCCGGTTACTCCCACTTTTAGTACAAAAAGTCCCATGTCCCAGTAAACCCCTCAGTCCTTAGCAAATGGGACGACAGCTGGCTACCCTATTTATTAGTGAATCTTAGAGGGGTTATGCAGCAGCTAAGTAGAGCCAAGGTTCAAACTCAGATCAGGCTGAAAAAAGAACCAAAGAACTACAATTAAATGAATAAGAAAAAAGAGAGGAGGAACCATAAAACCTCTCTGCTGATGCCATTGTATTGTAATGAGATAATAGTACTGTAAAATCTCTTCCTATGGTCTGGGTTTAGATTTAAAAGAAATCCAATCTGCCATGTCAAATATACTTAGTTAACTGGCTTCTCTGCCCTATTAAAGATGTCACTATGACCATTAATATCTGGAAAGTTTGCAGGCTGATGTTCTTCAAGGCAAAGAGAAATCTCTGATTTGTGTGTTGTGCCTAGAATGACTTGGAGCACAGGGTAGAAACAACAGGCAGTGACCCCAGACACCGCATATCATCAAGGGGGTACTCAGTATTTGCCTAAAGCCTTCCTAATAAAGGACTTCGGAGGGGACAGTCTGAGCTTTTCAAATCACTGTAAAAAAAAAATCACTGTAACCTCGAGCAACATTCACAATATAGGCTGCTAACCAGATGGGCAAAGATGTTTGTATTAAAGTCAGAGAATGACCTTATTTGATTTTTCCTACATTTCACCAGAGAGGTAGCAGAGATGGGCAGGGGGAACAATAAAACCAGAGGAGTGGGGTTTAGGATCCTAAAAATCCATTCGAGGTGAGAAGTCTCAGACTGATTCCCACATCTGCCTTACTTCTATCTTCTTCAGTCTTAAGTGCTCAAAGAGAGGAATTATTAGGAAGTAAAAGGCTGAAAGAACAATGGGAGGAGAGGGGGATATTTCACTTCCAGGAAAAGGGAGTAAGAATGAGGACACTGGCCAGACACCACCTCAGGAAAGACTGATTGCCTGAGCCTCCAAGGATACTTCAAAATAGCACAGGAAGTGGATTCCCTCTATTTCACTGTAGATCAGGGAATAACTCTGAGGTCTGAGGAAGTTTTGCCACTGCCCCATGATGCTTTGTTTTTCATTCTGTTCACTCCTAGGGGTTAGTAATAAAGCCCTTAAGTTATGGGTAGAGGGAGTAAAGCATGTACTGTTCCACCACTGTCTCTGGGCGTGGGTGGGCCTGGAAGGTTGACAGAGGAATCTCTAGGTATTATCTGTGGAAAGAAGAGACCAGAATTGCTAGCTCCCTTGAGCATACAGAAAGAGAAAATACAGGTAGTAGAAAGAGCTGGCTTTGGATGAAACAAAGAAACTTGGGGGCCCAAGGCCTTTCCCTTGTAGGGTCCACTGAAACATCCCCTTGTCCCTTCAGAAACAAACCCTGCAGAAATGGGTGCAGCACAAATGCATGGCCAACTAATCTTTCACAAAGCAGGGAAGAATATCCAGTGGAAAAAAGACAGTCTCATTAACAAATGGTGCTGGGAGAACTGGACAGCAACATGCAGAAGAATGAAACTAGACCACTTTCTTATACCATTCACAAAGATAAACTCAAAATGGATGAAGGACCTGAATGTGAGACAGGAAACCATCAAAACCCTAGAGGAGAAAGCAGGAAAAAAACCTCTCTGACCTCAGCTGCAGCAATTTCTTACTTGACACATCTCCAAAGGCAAGGGAATTAAAAGCAAAAATGAACTATTGGGACCTCATGAAGATAAAAAGCTTCTGCACTGCAAAGGAAGCAATCAACAAAACTAAAAGGCAATCGATGGAATAGGAAAAGATATTTGCAAATGACATATTGGATAAAGGGCTAGTGTCCAAAATCTATAAAGAACTCACCAAACTCCACACCCGAAAAACAAATAATCCAGTGAGAAATGGGCAGAAGACACGAATAGACACTTTTCTAAAGAAGACATCCAGATGCCCACAGGCACATGAAAAGATGCTCAATGTCACTCCTCATCAGGGAAATACAAATCAAAACCACACTCAGATAACGCCTCACACCAGTCAGAGTGGCTAAAATGAACAAATCAGGATACTATAGATGCTGGAGAGGATGTGGAGAAATGGAAACCCTCTTGCACTGTTGGTGGGAGTGCAAACTGGTGCAGCCGCTCTGGAAAACAGTGTGGAGGTTCCTCAAAAAATTAAAAATAGATCTACCCTATGACCCAGCAATAGCACTGCTAGGAATTTACCCAAGAGATACAGGAGTGCTGATGATGCATAGGGGCACTTGTATACCTCAATGTTTATAGCAGCACCTTCAACAATAGCCAAATTATGGAAAGAGCCTAAATGTCCTCTTTCATCAACTGATGAAAGGATAAAGAAATTGTGGTTTATATACACAATGGAATACTACTTGGCAATGAGAAATAATAAAACATGGCCTTTTTTAGCAATGTGGATGGAAATGGAGAGTGTTATATGTGACATGAAATATGTCATGCAGAGAAAGACAGATACCATATGTCTTCACTCTTACGTGGATCCTGAGAAACTTAACAGAAGACCATGGGGGAGGGGAAGGAGAAAAAAAAAGAGAGGGAGGGAGCCAAACCATAAGAGACTCTTGAAAACTAAGAACAATCTGAGGGCTGATGGGGAGTGGGAGGGAGGGGAGGGTGGGTGATGGGTATTGAGGAGGACACCTGTTGGGATGAGCACTGGGTGTTGTATGGAAACCAATTTGACAATAAATTTCATATAGAAAGAAAGAAAGAGAAGAAAGAAAGAAAGAAAGAAAGAAAGAAAGAGAAGAAAGAAAGAAAGAGAAGAAAGAAAGAAAGAGAAGAAAGAAAGAAAGAAAGAAAGAAAGAAAGAAAGAAAGAAAGAAAGAAACGGGTGTAGCAGAGTTAGTGATAGACTAGAGCCTTTTCCTTCTACAACACACTTGACAAACGATGTTCATGTGCCCGGCAAACTCCCATGACCACCCGCAAGTCTCCTCTAAATTCCCTGTGTGATTTCTGGGAATTCAGTTTTGCAAAACAGGATGCAAGTGGGTGAGAGCGATGTTACATGGATGTCTGTTGATTTCCCTCAAATTTATTACATGATGGCCAAAAAGGGCAGTGTGGCTGCAAACCTTAGGTTTTTATCAAATCAAGAATGACTTCTCTCACACAAAGATTTGGACATGTACGTTCACAACATGATTCTCAAGAGCCAACAAGTGGAAACAACCCAAATGTCCCTTGACTGATGAGTGGATGAACAACACATGGTACTATATCCACGAACACTATTCAGGATTAAAAAGGAACAGAGTAGTTCAAATGGCTGAACCTCAAAAATATTATGCTAAGTGAAAGAAGCCAAACACAAAAGAACATATATGATGTCATTTATATAGCATGTCAAGAAAAAGCATATATAGAGAGACAGAAAGTAGATTTGTGGTTGGCCTAGGACTGCAGCTGGAATGGGGAGTAACTGTGAATGGGCATGAGGTTTCTCTTTTGGTTGCTGGAAATGTTGTAAAATTTGATTTTGGTGATGGTTAGACAGCTCTGTAAATATACTAAAATTTATTAAAGTGTACATTTAAAAATGGGATACTTTTATGAGGTATAAATTATATCTCAATAACTTGCTTTTAGAAAAATATTCCTTGGAAAAAAACTAGCTCGTGACATCACTCATAACTGATAGAAACTGGCCTCGCGTGTGTCTGCTAAAATCTCTTACCTCAAAAGCTATTCTCTGGCATCTCCTGGCACTTAGCTCAGAATTTTAAAGATGTACCTTGTGCCTCCTCCTTTGTTGGGAAAAGTGTGGCAGCATCCCCTGTGATGCATTACCACATTTTCGTAAATATAATCAACCCCATTACACTTGCAGGATCACTTGAAACTCAACAATTTATTCTAGAAGCAGAGAAATCAGGAGGTGTTGTGCATGGGTTACTTTCAAGGACAAAATACAAGAAACAAAATATGAACTGTCATAATTTACCTGTTGTGTATCCTTAGGGCATTTTCCTCATCAGACAGAAAAAAAAATAGGATAATGATAATGTTTTCTGGGCATTAAAGACTGCTTATATTAAAGGATATTTCATATGTGTGAAATGAGAACATAAAGGTAGTATTTCCTATTGATACTTGATAAAAATAATATTGTGTTGCAAATGCCTTGAAAACTCACATTTTTAATAAATTCCTATTGCCATGTGTAGATCTGAAAAAATAGAAACAGATTACAGGTTTATAATAACTTTTGTGGTGATACAATGTTATACCAAGTTTACTTAGGTCACATCTCTGATTACAATGTTAAAAAACCTAAAATATGCAAGTTGGAAGGGAACTAAAATATTATCTAGCTAATTCTCCCAGCTGAGGGAACAAAGGACTATGATAATCAGCTTGCTCCAAATCTCACAGAATAGGGAAGGCAATTCAGGACGCAGAGGCCAGGTCTCCTGACTCACGATCACGTGCTCTTTGCATTATTTCCATAGTACCCAGATCATGTACGTGGAGGTTACACTCTGGATAAATACAAACAGGAAAGGGGCTTCCACTCTGAGGACACCTCATATTCAGTTAGAAAGAATTAGGGCACAAGTGGCAAACTGTCCTTCCATGGACTAAATGCAGCCCACAGACACGTTTTGTTGACCAACATGGATTTTTTAAAGATTTTAAATTAGTTCCCAAATGTTTAAAAGTTTGAGATTTTATATGGAAACTCAGATTTCCTGCCCCCCACCCTTTTGTTTTTAATTAGAACTTTGGCAACACTGGGTCAGCATTCTTCCATGACAGCGGTCACCAGAGGTGAGTGGTGGCTGTCCTGTCTAGAAGGGCCTTTCCTTCTTTTAGTGTGTACTCTTTTCTGGCACCTGATCTGCCTCTCTCATTTAATTACCCAGACCCTCGCAGGCATTTGAGTTTGTGCACTGAGCTAGGGGACCGGGCAGTGCTGACTCTGTAGATTGTATCAAGGTGGGACTTGTGAGACAGAGGTGTAAAGCCTGGATGCTGGCTCAGTTCTTAGCCTTTCTGGTTGGATGTGACTTATGCAAAGGAAAATCTGCTGGGACTGCCTATCAGTAACAGGTTTATTAGGGACATACTTAGGAACTGGTGGTTTTCTGTTTTGTTTTGTGTTTGTTTTTGTGTTTTCAAAGACAGAGCACTGGGTATTCTAGGACAGATTTGCTCTCCACATTTGTGAGGCCTTGAGTTAGAATGTAAATAGAGGCCCATGTACCCTAGGTCTAAATTTGTTAGAAGTTCCCAATTTAGGCTCACAGACTATTCAGCAAAATGGGAATCTACATTGTTGACAAATGTATCCACATTACATGAGGTCTAGTTTTGTTTTTTTTTAAGTTTATTTATTTTTGAGAGAGAGAAAGGTGGGGGAGGGGGGGAAGAGAACACATAAGTAGGCAGGGGCAGAGAAAAAGAAGGAGACACAGAATCTGAAGTAGGCTCTAGGCTCTGAGTTGTTAGCACAGAGCCCCATGTGGCGCTCCAACTCATGAACCATGAGATCATGACCTGAGCCAAAGTCAGATGCTTAACTGACTGAGCCACCCAGGTGCCCCACATGAAGTCTAGTTTTAAATTTAAAATTCTCAGATACTCTGGAGTTCTACATCAGAGCAAGATAGCATGTGGAGAACTGGCTGCAAGACCCTCCCCCACAACCCGCCTCATCTCTTCCCATGCAGTGTGGACCTTTAACCACACACAGCTTCACAAACATTTATGTGGACATCGGCCATCACACCAAGCTGTGCCCTCACCTCTCTCCCCTTAGACAACATCCTCTGACCCCTCCCTGGCCCTAGAGAATCTAGGTGGCCAGGATGAGTGAACTATGGCCTGTGGGTCAAATACAGCCCACAACTTGTTTTTGTATGGCTTTAAGCTAAGGATAGTTTTGTGGTTTCAAAAGCTTGTAAAAATTACAAAGAAAGAGTATGTGATAGAGACTCTATGTGGCCCACAAATCCCAAAATATTTACTATTTTGCCCTTTACAAAAAAAGCTTTGCCTACGCCTACTCTAAGGCTCAAGGCAGGATTTCTTCTCTCTTTGATCTAAGGGCAACATTACCCGGATCCTTCTAAAACTACCATGGAGACAATTCAAAGTCTACTCTCCTCCTCCAAAATCCCTCAGTGACCCTGGAACAAATCCTCTATCCTGCCTTTTGTGGTTTCCTCCTAATCAAAGAGGATTTGAATGGGGCTAGGCTAGAGGCCATATACTGAACACCTACTCTGAGTCAGGCACTGTGCTAAGGCTTCTACCTTATTCTACCCCCTCAGGCCGATTCCTGTCAAGGGCAGAAACCTAAGTCATGTAAACAAAGCTGAGGAGTCTGGAGACAGGAAGGAGTCTAGCACTCTTGTGTTTGCTGAAAGTATCATCAACGGCATCATTTTGGTTTAATTTGATGATGACAAGGATGGAAAGAAGAATCGATCGTCTTTAAAAAGTACGGCTTTAGTTAAGTGTAAAAATGATTCTTTTCTTCCTTTCCACAGCAGAGGGATTCAAGAGCTGAGCTAGGGCTTAGAAGTCGGGAGTTCAGTAGCCTAGAGACCTCGGTGATTAAATTCCACCTCTGTTTCTCCTCTGTGTCTCTCTAAGGAGAGAGACAGATGGTGTGTCAGGAGAAAGAAGATCATGGGGAGATGAATCTCTCTGACACTGGCTCAGAGGCAGCTTTATATGAGGCCAGTGGCCTCGAATGGAATCAAATACTTACATTAAAAGAGAAAGCATCAGGAGTTACACGCCGTGAAGCCGGGGCATCTTACCTCACAAGCTGCCTGAGGTACTATGGACTGCTGTTTCCTCACACCACACAAAGAGGCACTTTCCCAGATGGAAAATAGGCTCTTCCCCCAGAAAGGCATCAGTTCAGATCCCTGAACAGAGTTAAGAACAAAGAAACCTTAGAGAACGTCAATCATGACCTTTGAGGTTTATCTGATTTTCTTCTTCACAGCAACACAGATGGCTTTTGTTTTTTTATAAGCAAAGGCAAAAGCCCCACTGTAATTGAATAAATCAAAGGAGTAGGAGGTTGATTTTTATGGGCTTTTTTCAGTAAGAAATAGCTTTATCTATTGCTAACATAGAAAACTTGGCTGTAATCTACTAGAGAATTACATGAAAAATTCCAAAATCAGAAAAGTGCAGAGGATAACATAATAAAGGCATTATACTCATCACCTAGATGGAATAACATTTTGCTTTAGTTACTTCAGATCTTTAAAAAAAAATAAAATAAATTAAATATTTTTAAAACTGAATTTCCCTTTTTACCCACATCTCCCTACAGTCCCATTAAACCTGTTACCTTATAAAGTACATTAATAAAATCTTTATGTTGAATTTTTGTTCCTTAGAATAAATTTTATTTGTTCAAATATATATGCGTGCATAGTATTGGGTTAAATTGTTTATATATCATCTATAATTTGTGTATTTGTGTTCATTAACAATATTATACTATCATTATAGCCTTAAAAATGAGTTCAGTAACTTACCTCTTTTTTTTCTATTCTCTGAAACAGTTTGCATATGAAAGAGATGATTTGTTTCTCCTATATAACTGCCTTATGTTGTCATAATTTTTTACTATTAATCCAATTTTTAGGTTTCCATTCTATTATTTTTTAAATGTCTTGTTTTTGTTTTGTTTTGTTTTTTACTTATAGTTTTCACCTCATTCAAATTTTTTAGTTTATTGGCAAAAATTGATCATGGTATTCTCTTGATGAATCTTAAAAATTCAATTCTATTTGTGATGTTTTCCCTTTCATATTTCTTTCACTATTTATTTGTGATTTTCTTTCTCTTCTCAATTATTTTTTTCAGAGTTGTTTGTTTTATTATTCAAAATAATCAGATTTTTACTTTTGGTAATTTCTCTTTTATTCTTTATTTCACTAATTTCACTAATTTGTATCCTTTTCCTATATTCTCTCTGTTTGCCCCAATTTTTTTCTTTTCAGCTCTTTGACTTGAAACCTTATCCCATTTATTTTCATTATTCTGTTTAAATAAATACAGCATCACACAATTTTATATGCTATTCCTCTGTTTTATTCAAAACAAAATATTTTGTGTTTTCAATTATGATTACTTCTTTAACTTATCAGTTGTTAAGTTTCGCCTTGCTTTTGAATAAATTTATTTTTTTTTAATTTTTTTAACATTTATTTGTTTGTGAGAAAGAGAGAGAGCGAGACAGAAAGAGCACAAGTGAGGAAGAGGTAGAGAGAGAGATATGCACACACAGAATCTGAAGCAGGCTCCAGGCTCTGAGCTGTCAGCACAGAGTCCAATGTGGGGCTTGAACTCATGAACTGTGAGATCATGACCTGAGCTAAAATTGGATGCTCAACCGACTGAGCCACCCAAGCACTCCATGAATAAATTTCTTTTTTAAAACTTCTCAATTAATTTCTTATTTGTTTTTGGTAATTGAATGCACAATGTATGATATCAATTGTTTGGAATCTTTTGGGAGTCCCATTGTGCTATTATTTGGGAAAATATATTTTTGTGTATACTTGAAAATAATTCGGGTCCTCTATTTGATGCTAAGTTCTATATAGGTACTGGATCAAGCTAATTAAATGCATTATTCATATTACTACAGTGTTACTATTTTTTTTTCTTTCTGAGTTATTGATTTCTTAAAATGTATTAAAATCTCCTTCTGTGATTGTATTAATGTAGTAAATTGCATCGATTGATTTTCTGTTGTTAAGCTACCCTTGCATTCCTGAAATAAATCCTACTAGGTTATGATTATCTTTTTCTCTCAACTTGCTAATGATTTACTTAAGATTTTTGTTCCTATATTTATAAGAGACATTAGCTGTACATTTCTTTGATTGTAATATCCTTGCACTAAAATGAGATAGGAAATATCCCCTCTTTTTCAGTTCTCTGGAAGATGCTGAGTTGGATTGTTACTTCTTTCATAAATGTTTGGAAGATTTATCAGAGAAATCATCAGGGTTAGTAGTTTTCTTCATGGGAAAACTTTTGAAAATGAATTTAATTTTCTTGACAGATATGAGAATTCAGATGTTCTCATTTTTCTTGGGTTAGTTTTGACAAGTTATATTTTTCAAGGAATTTGTGTATTTCAATGAAATAGTCAAACTGGCATAAAGTTGTTCATAATATTTTTACTATTTTTTACTATCTGTAGGATTTATAACCATGCCCTCATGTTTTATTCCTAATATTAGTAACCTGAATTTTCTCCCTTTTTCTTGATCAGTCTTGTTAGAAGTTTATCAGTTGCATTATTTTTTTTAATAACTTACTGGCTTTTATTTCCTATTGTGCATCTATTTTCTATTTCATCAATTACTGCTGTCATCTTTATTATTTCCTTCCTTCTATTTTGTTTAGGTATTTTTTTAAGTTTACTTATTTTGAGAGAGAGAGAGAGAGAGAGAGAGAGAGAGAGGGAACACAAGTGAGGGAGGGGCAGAGAGAGAGAGGGAGAGAGAGAATCTCAAACAGGCTCCAAGCTATCAGCACTGAGCCCCCACTCAGGGCTCCATATCACAAACCATGAGCTCATGATCTGAGCTGAAATCAAGAGTTGGACACTCCACTGACTGAACCACCCAGGTGCCCCTATTTTGTTTGCTATTCTTTTTCTAATTTATCAAGCTAAAAACATATTTTTAGTCTTTTTCTAATATATGCATCAAGAACCATGAATTTCTCTCTAAATATTTTTCTAACTTTGTCACACAAATTTTGATATATCATATTTTCATTGTAACTCTACTGTTGTCTAAAAATATACTCTACCTAATTTTAAACCTTTGTAATTTGTTAAGACCTGCTTTAGGGCATAACATATGGTCTCTTTCTGGTAAGAATGTCACATGCACATGGAAAAATAATGTGTATCTTCAGTTGATGGATGCAATTTCTACAAATGTCAGTTTTGTCAGATTAAATAATCATGTTGTTCAAATCGCTTCTATTCTATTATTTTTTTTAATCTGCTTGTTCCATTAGTTGCTAAGAAAAGTATGTTAAAAGCACCAACTATAATTGTGCATTTTTCCATTTTTCCTTCTAGTAGTATCAAGTTTCCTTTCTATATTTTGAAGTTATGTTATTAGGTATATATAAATTTTTATGTTTTTCTTGTCTTTCCCTGGATAAAACTTTTGGTACCATGTTAAGTGGAAGTGATAGCAGCATCCTTGTGCTGTTTGATATCTCAAGGGGAATGTTTTTAATATTTCATCATTAAATTTAATATTTGCTACAAGCATTTTATAACATATTCTTTGTCGGTTAAGGAAGTTCCCTTCTATGTCTAGTTTGCTGATAGTTTTTTTTTAATCATACATGGAAGATAAGTTTTATCAAATAATTTTCTGTATATAATAAGATCATATAAATTTTGTGGTTTTTTTCTTTTTTTTAAATTTTTTTTTCAACGTTTTTATTTATTTTTGGGACAGAGAGAGACACAGCATGAACGGGGGAGGGGCAGAGAGAGAGGGAGACACAGAATCGGAAACAGGCTCCAGGCTCTGAGCCATCAGCCCAGAGCCTGACGCGGGGCTCGAACTCACGGACCGCGAGATCGTGACCTGGCTGAAGTCGGACGCTTAACCGACTGCGCCACCCAGGCGCCCCTATCACATCTTCTTTATCCATTCATCCATCAGTGGACATTTGGACTCTTTCCATACTTTGGCAAGGCTATTGTTGATAGTGCTGCTATAAACATGGGGGTGCATGTGTCCCTTCAAAACAGCACACCTGTATCCCTTGGATAAATACCTAGCAGTGCATTTACTGGGTTGTAGGGTAGTTCTATTTTTAATTTTTGGGAGAACCTCCATACTGTTTTCCAGAGTGGCTGCACCAGCTTGCATTCCTACCAGCAATGCAAAAGAGATCCTCTTTCTCCACATCCTCACCAACATCTGTTGTTGCCTGAGTTGTTGATGTTAGCCAGTCTGACAGGTGTAAGGCAGTATCTCATTGTGGTTTTGATTTGTATTTCCCTGATGATGAGTGATGTGGAGCATTTTTTCATGTGTCGGTTTGCCGTCTGGATGTCTTCTTTGGAGAAGTGTCTATTCATGTCTTTTGCCCATTTCTTCACTGGATTATTTGTTTTTTGGGTGTTGAGTTTGTTAAGTTCTTTATAGATTTTGGATACTAACCCTTTATCTGATATGTCATTTGCACATATCCTCTCCCATTCTGCCGGTTGCCTTTCAGTTTTGCTGACTGTTTCCTTTGCTGGGCAGACGCTTTTTATTTTGATGAGGTCCCAATAGTTCATTTTTGTTTTTGTTTCCCTTGCCTCTGGAGACATGTTGAGTAAGAAGTTGCTGCAGCCAAGATCAAAGAGGTTTTTTTTCCTGCTTTCTCCTTGAGGATTTTGATGGCTTGCTGTCTTACATTTAGGTCTTCCATCCATTTTGAGTTTATTTTTGTGTATAGTGTATCCCAGCACGACTTGCTGAAGAGACAGTCTTTATTCCATTGGATATTCTTTCCTGCTTTGTCAAAGATTGGCCATACATTTGTGGGTCCATTTCTGGGTTCTCTATTCTGTTCCATTGATCTGAGTGTCTGTTTTTGTGCCAAGTTTGTAATTATTTTTAAATCTTCGACACCCTTACTTATTTTATCCTTGCCTGCTTGTTCTATCAGATGAGAGAAATGTGTTAAAATTTCCCTTTATGATTATAAATTTGTCTAGTTCTTATTTTAGTTCTTTCCACTTTTGCTTTATATATTTAAGCTATAATATCAGATAGATGAAAGTTTGAATTGTTATAACTTATTGGTGAATTGACTTTTGACCATTATGTAATGTCTTGTCATCTGTCTCTAGCAATGTTTTTGTCTATAAAATCTCCTTTTATTGGACATTAGTACTGTTTCACTGGATTTTTTGGTTAGTGTCTATATGGTGTATCTTTTCCCATTCTTTCACTTTGAACCTGTGTATTTGTATTTCAAATACTCATCTTATAAATAGTATATTACCATGGTTTTTTGAATCTACTCTAACAATATTTTCTTTTAACTAAAGCATTTAGTCTATTTATGTTTAATGTAATTAATGTATAGGATAAAATTAAACATATTAAAGTATTTGGGCTTAAATCCACAATTATTCTCTATTTTCTATTGGACTCATTTCAGTTTCCTTTTTCACCTTCTTGCCATTTTTTCATTAATCAAACATTTTATTATAACATAATTTTCCCCAGTAAGTGGTTAGTTATATACATCTTTCTTATTCTTTTAGATATCACTGCATATTTCCTTACTAGAATCTAAAACAATTTACTACTTTTTACTACTTCTCCAGAATTGTTAGAACCTTAGAACCATAACCTCATTTCTCCTCCTCTTGCCTTTTACATTATTTTTTTTTCATGAATTTTAATCCTACATATGTATTTTTAGGCCTCATGAAACTTTACCCTTTAGGGGGCACCTGGGTCGTTCAGTTGGTTAAGCATCTGACTTGGTTCAGGTCATGATCTTCCAGCTCATGGGTTTGTTTTGGGCTCTGTGCTAACAGCTCAGCAGGCTGGAGCCTGCTGCAGATTTTGTGTCTCTATCTCTCTCTGCCCCTCCTCTGCTCACCCTCTGTCTCTCTCTCTCAAAAATAAACATTAAAGAAATTTTTTAAAAATTCTTTTTACCCTTTTTGTGAAGTTAATATTCATTTGAATCTGCTCATACAATTTCTCTTCCCATTATTCTTGTTTCCTTCTGTATTTCTGTACTTCCATATTACTTCTGTTAGTGAAGACTGCTGGTGATAAATTTTGTCTCTGTTTTTCTCTTGAAATATATTTATCTTCTACTTTTGAAGAAAAATTTTGCTGAGCATAGAATGATAGATTGCTAAGTATTTTCTTTAGGTATATTGAAGTTGTTCTACCACTCTTCTCCAGATTTCACTATTTCTGTTGAGAGGTCAATTGCCAATCTATTTGTTGCTCTTTTAAGTGATCGTTCTCTTTTCTATGCCTCCCTTTAAAATCTTTTTTAAAAATATTATTTGTTCTCAGCAGTTTTACTATGATGTGTGTAGATGCCAGGTGGGGGCTGGAGACTTTTTAAAAATCCTGCTCGGAATCTTTAGGCTATCTTCAATCTCTGGGTCAGTAACTTTCATCAATTTGAAAAATTTTTAGACATCATCTAATGTCTGTTCAAATATTATTTGCCTCATTCTCTCCTTTTTCCTTGGGAAAGCAACTACTACTTTCTGACTGTGACTCACATTTCTTTTACAGTCTTTTCTTTATTTTCCATTCTTACTTTGTCTGTGTTTCAAAGAAATTATTCATCTTTTTGTGTAATTTATCTTCCCCCCCCTCTATTTTATTCTACATAACAATAAACAATGAAGTCTTTTTCTCTTAACTCCAACTTCTAGATAGCTTAAGGGTCTGTTGTTTCTCTGTTCACCCCTGACCCCCATCCTCAACTTTGAGTTTTTGGTTTTATGATTTTTTTTTTGTCTTGGTATGCCTGCTATATCCTTGTTACTTTAAGTGAGTGCTGAATATTATATATAAAGAAAATACAAAATCTTTGCATCTCTGCATGATGTTCTCTTTCTCCAGGGAAGGTTTAATTTTCTTCTGGGTGGCAGATATAGCATAAACAAATAGAGCATCATGGTCCAATTGGGTTTGATATGTTCTGAGGTTGCATTTCAGGCTTTTTGACAGCTTTTCCATTCTTAGTTTGTCTTGATATCTAGGACATTACTCTTCAATTATCCCAACCAAAAGCCTTGGATACATTCAAGTTCTCCTTCTCTTCGACAAACCCTAACCCCCCCCATTTTTTTTCTTTCTGTCTTGGTCAGTTCAGGCTGTTATCATAAAATACCATGGACTTGGTGCTTTAAACAATAGAGATTTATTTTCTTATGGTTCTGAAGGCTGGATGTCAGAGATTAGCATGGATTAGCATGGCTGGACTGAGGTGAGGGCTTTCTTCTTGGCTTCCAGACACCTATATTCCTGTCTTCACATGCTCTTTGCTCCGTGCATCATAAGAACAGAAAGAAATATTTTTCTCTCTCTCTTTTGATGAGATCACTAATCTTATCACGAGGACCCTACCCTCGTGATGACCTATTCTAACTCTAATTTCCTCCCCAAAGCCCTAGGGCTTTGACATACGAATTTTGGGGGTTCACAAACATCAAGTCCATAATGCTCTCCAATCCAATAACCAGACACTCTGGTTAGCATTTTGAGCAGCTGCTTTGTGGCTGGTCTCCCCACACATGTGCAACTTGGCAATCATCAAATGCTTCAGTGGAAAATTGTGTGTTGGGCTCCTCCAAAGTTTTTCTCCATCATCATGACCCTTCACATCATGGCTGCTTTTGTTGTTCCCTGGTGCTTTGCAACATCTGTGGTTGTGTATTTTATTCAGCTTTTATAGTTGTTTTTAGCAGGGAAAAACTATATATTTCAGTCTAATAGAAGCTGCTCCTTTTTTATCTGTAAACACTAGTACACTGTTTTCTGAATTGCATGGGTGAGAAAGAATATAAAAATGCAAGAAAGACATTCTTTCTGGGAATAAGATTATATAATGAGCAGGGCTTCTCTGTGTTCTCTAGGAATTCAGAATGTAGATAGTGTTGATTCTTTCTCATTCATTTTTTTTTTATTTAATTTTATTTTTTGAGGGAGAAAGAGACAGAGCATAAGTGGGGAGGGGGGCAGAGAGAGAGAGAGGGAGACACAGAACCCAAAGTAGACTCCAGGTTCTGAGCTGTTAGCACAGAGCCCAACATGCGACTCAAACTCATGAGCTGTGAGATCATGACCTGAGCCGAAGTCAGATGCTCAACCGACTGAGCCACCCAGGTGCCCCTCTAATTCACGTTTTAAATTTACTTCCAATCTTTAATTTAATTTCACTTGGGAACTATTTGATCAGTAAAATTTTACTTGTCTGGACTATATATTTATTCTTAATTCTATTTTACTGAACGTCATGTAGATAGAAAAAGGGAGTTAAAAAATAAATTTAGGCTAACATGGCAAAGGATACACTCACTTGGGGGCATTTGAGTGGCTTAGTTGGTGAAGCATCTGACTTCACCTCAGGTCATGATCTCGCAGTTTGTGAGTTCAAGCCCCACGCTGGGCTCTATGCTAACAGCTCAGAGCCTGAAGCCGGCTTCTGATTCTGTGTCTCCCTCTCTCTCTCTGCCCCTCCACTGCTCATGCTCTGTCTGTCTCTCTGTCTCTCTGTCTCTCTCTCTCTCAAAAATAAATAAACATTAAAAAAAAATTTTTAAAAAGGATATACTCACTTCATATAGTCATATGAAGCAAAGAAAAAATTGGAAATACATCAGCTGTGAGTACCAAAACCACAGATTTTGAAGTTTAGAGGTTTTTTTGTACATTGGTATTTTCCTGTTTCTGCAACAACAGGGCTGTACACACACACACACACACACACAGAGAGAGAGAGAGAGAGACAGAGAGATAAAATGTAAAGAGAGATATGAACTGAATCATAAAAGGAATATTTCAAATTTCAACTCATTATCCCAAGAATGGAAATTTACAAAACTTTCAAGGTAATATATTTTTTCTAATTAGTAATCTCATTATTTTAAATGTCAAACCACTCTCAGCATATCAGAGAGTTCCAAAATGTATATCCAATCCAAATATGCAATCTCTAAGAAATGGACCATGATGTTTTATTACTGTTACATGTCAGTTTCATGTGTTACTATGATATTTCTCACCAGACTTCAACAAATTACTGTCACCTAACATAGCATTAAGATAATTTCTTATTGAAGATAAGTAGCAAGAGCAAAACTACTTAGCACTTGACTAATGCTTTACATGGATTAATCCGCACTTGGCAAGTATTATCTTGTTCTCATTTAACAATTGGGAAAATGGAGACAAAGAGAGATTAACTCTGGAGAGCAGTATTAGCACAATAGTTTACGGAAGAAATTTGCCTAGATAATCATCCCACCTCTTGGTGCATTTCTTAGACCAAAGCTAAACCAAATTAACAAACCAAACCAACCAACAGAATAAACAAACAAAATAATCATCTTTTAAAAAGGTATATAGACTTTTTTTTACAACCATTTGACAAAGTGGAACTGGAAAAAATGTTATTTTTAAGATGCAGAGTATTTCTGCTTTCTAAGACATGGAGGTTCGAACTACCCTGGAGGGGATCTTCTTGGTTGTGGGGAGGAAGTGTCCCACTACTAGATGGGACAGGAATCCATGCATTATTATTGGTTTTTTTCATGAGTAGTTTAGTAGCCCAAATACTTGATGCTTCAGATCAAGCAATTAAGTTTCTCGTTACTAACATAAATAGGATTTATTTTTTTAATAGATATTTGTCATTCCTAATTATGTAAATTTGTTTTATGCTTATATATTTATTGCTGGTCTTGGTAGATGTATGCTATTATTCAAATTGTTGCTCATAGGAGATCAGGTTAAAATCTCAAAAGGCTTAGAAGGTTTTGTTGGCCTGGTCATAGCATCATACTAGAGAGTAGTCTTGAAATGGAAGTATATTGTTGCTGAACATAATTGAAGAACTAAAGGCTGACAGATGGTGTTATTCAAGATGAAATAACCTAGACCTTGAGAATTATACTGATGCTGACTGAATGCGTGTATTTGAGACATATGCTGATAAAAATTACAGAAATTACAAGATATCTTATGGTCTGATGTATTTGGGGTCAAAAGGGCTAAGAGCATGGGACGTATGTTTAAAGATGAGATTCCCTCTCCAGGGAAATTACATTCCCAATGACAGTCATCCTAGAGGAGGGAAGAATGACTGGGAGATGGGATTTAGATTGAGGGAGGGGGGAAAACTATTTTCTTTCTGGGATTCAAGGAGATGGGGCTAGGATTCTGGAGAAGGGAGTAAGATTACAGGGACTCCCATTGGGGAAAGCAGGCTGCCTCTTATCACAGCTGCCACCCAGAAATTAAATAACCTGGCTGACCTTTAAAAACAGCAAGATCACACGCAGCTAAACAAGAAGTTGCATAGTAGGGGATCAGCGATGAGGGTCTTAGAACTGTAGTCTCTTTCTAAGAGCAGCATATCCACGTATAAATTATCTGTGATGTAATTTCCTCCAATTATTGACAAGACTTTAGTAAAGTCCCTAATTGCTATAGTGTGGTCTCGGCTCTTGTGGTCTGGCTGAAGTGGAACTAGACCAGCAACGGCCTGAACAACAGGGCTGCAAGAAGAGATGCTCCAAAGTAAGAACCTGACAGGTGACTGCAGTGGCTGACAATAACCTTGTGTGTTAACCTATGTGTGTTAAAGTGCGGACTTCTCACAGATGCGTGTAATATGAGACCCTTCATAGGGTCTGTGATTTGCGACATCACAGACTGGAGAATTATGGAACATTTAAAGAACAAAATACAAAAGCTTTCACAGTTAAAACAGCAAACTACAGAGTAAAAATAAACAACTTACTCTATGCTTATCATTTGCAGGGGGACGAATACTTTTGGGAGTTTTTATTGCTTTGACTTTTTTCTTTTGCAACACAATCAATATTTATTTTAAAATTAAAGTTTTTTTTAAATTTACATCACATCTGTTTAGACTAATATTTTATTTTATTTTTTATTTTATTAAAAAAATTTTTTTACATTTATTTATTTTTGAGAGAGAGACAGAGCATAAGTGGGGAAGGGGCAGAAAGAGAAGGAGACACAGAATCCCAAGCAGGCTCCAGGCTCTGAGTTGTCAGCACAGAGCCTGACACGGGGCTCAAACCCACAAACCTTGAGGTCATGACCCGAGCCGAAGTCGGACACTTAACCGTCTGAGCCACCCAGGCGCCCCTGATTAGACTAATATTTTAAAATGAATAGCTGTTCTTTAATGTCAGAGTCAAAGCAGATTATTTGTTTTCTTTGGAACTAGAAGTAATTCCTTGACTAATTATGATGAATAGTAAAAGTTATTAGCTGTTGGTCTTTACACGTTTACTTTTAGCAGACGAATACATGCACACATATACACACAGGTATACTTTAGATGAACACTAATTTTGCTTGTTGATTTAAGCCAATGGTTTTCAAAATGTCAAGGATTCAGAGTGTACCATTACAACATGCAGTAAATATTAATAATACAAATTCCTGGCTCGTAACCCCAGGAATTCTGATTCAGAAGGAATAGTCTAGGGCTCAGAAATCGTCATTTTCACAAGCTCGTTGGCATTTATTGTGTCAATAATGTTTGAGAATCACTGCCAGAGGCTCCTCCATATGTTGGACATTTATTACTTAAAAAATTCACAGCTTTTTCTTTCACTGTAGATGCTCAGAGCTAAAACAGTCAAGTTATTTTTTAATGTACAAAAAAAAATCAAAATCTGAAAAATACAAAGAAAAGCAATTTTTTTTTTTTACCAAGACAGTAAAAGCATTTGAATTCATATTGAATTGCTGGCCATTATGAAATTTTTGCCCTGCTTTACAGCACTGATATCACTTGAGATAAAGTCCCAAGTGACCTCTGCTCATCTCCATGCCTCATCACTGGCTCACACTTTCTACCACAATGCCATCTCTGAAACAGCTCCCAAGGAGGTAGAAATAGGAATTTCTCCATGTTGTGCAAATCCCCCAAACTGATCATTTCTAGCCTTCCCTGTTCTCTGAACCAACCCCCACTAGACTGGATGCACTCACAAAAGGATGATGGCTTTTCTTTTAGAACTAGAATTTGTAGTCAGTCAATAACACTTACTAATTACTGATTGTCACTTTTGTTTTACTGTGGTGTTTGGTTAACATCTGTTATCACAGTGGGTTCATATTATTGCTCCTTGATTTCTTTTCTCAGTGCTCAGTATACATCCTGTGTTGGTATCTTTCTTATGGCATCTTGCCTTACTGCTACTTGTGTGTATACCTCTTTCTCTTCCTCCCTTTTTTCTTCTTCCTCCATTCTTCCCTCCCTTCCTCATCTCCTTTCTTTTTTCCTTAGAAGATCCCTCAAGGGGTTGTTTCAGGATCACCCAGCCTTTGTTCCTCATATGTGGCACTTGTGGGTTCTGCATGTGTGGACACTGAGCTTGGAAGTGAGAGGCACAAGTGGGGGGCAGAGGCAAGGCACCATCAGACTGTACCTGTGTGAAGCTGGTCAAAGCCTGCAGGGTACGACTGCAGCAACTGACACGAGAGACTGGTGGGCTGACAGATTGTAAAGTAGGGCCTAAGAGATGCTGACCTGGATGGCTTTGAGAAGACGAATTAAGAGTTGCCAAGCAGACAAGTGGCAGATCATGGGAGTCCAAGGAGAGAGACTAACACATGGAAAGAAACCAAGGCATGAAACAGTGGGTTGTGTCCAGAGACTGACATGCGGTCCCAGTTTGACAGAACATAAAACAAGGGGGGGTTCTGACAAGAGATGAGGCATTTCCTTATAGCCCTATTTTATAGAATTGAAAAGGACTCTGAGAATTGTTTAGTTTCACATACACTGGAATTTATTATTGGTTTAATTTTATGAGATAGTTTGCACCCTATAAAGACAAAGGCATCACTGTCTTTTCCACCACAGCCAGGTACATGGTAGGCATCTTGAATGAAGGGTGAAGTCGTCAGGGGTTTTGTGTTCTGTTCCAGAGATCTCCCACCAGGCTCTGAGATGCTGGAGGACAAATGTATCTACCTCATTCTCCTAAGTGCCCACTGCAGAGCCTTCTGCCAGTAGGTACCCAGAGACGGCTGACTGAAAGGATGCTTAATTACACAGTTCCTGAGTTACACTGATTCAGTGGAAGGTATGGGAAGCATAGGAATGCTATGAGAGGCTGCTGTATTGTAAGACAGATGTCAAGAAGCATGATTTGAATAATTTGAAGGAAGAGAGAAGACATTTTTGACATCTAGCTATTTTCCAAACTAACGCGACTAGTCAAATCATTCATAACACTCAAACTAATTCATGCTCCCAGATCAAGCCTCAGAGTTTCTTTCCTGGATTCTGGCATATGAACTTTCCAAGACATCAGGGAAAATACTTGCTATTATTTTACATATATGCCTACTAAACAGTAACAATTATCCAAGTGGTAAGATATTAATGTGGCTTTAGACTATAACTGCATTTTTAAGACATCAACTGCTCTTTGACATTTGCTTCTAGATAGAGCGTTATCAGTATAAGTGTGGAGAAGGAAATGAGTCCCAACAAATTAATGATTCTTGGGTGAAAGCCACAAGGCTTCTTCGGGTACATTCTTCCCATAGTTGTGACATCTCTGACAAAGAGCCAAAGAAAATGTGAGTTCTAAATAGTATAAGGCATATCATTTCAGCTTTTTTTTTTCTTTTCCAATGTCATTTCACATTTGCAATGAATTGACCTAGCACAGAAGGGATACACAATGCTGAGAGGAAAATCTGTGAGCGATTCCATGAAGGTATTTGAGATTTGGTGTTTTTTCCATAGTTAAGTCTATCAGTGGCTCTCTGGGAATATCTTTTTTTTTTCTTTTTAAATAAAAGCTTACAATGTGTTATTTACATAATGACTTGACAATTTTAGTAAGAGTAAGATAGGAAGCATCTAGCAGAATAGAGTTCCTACAAGGTAGGTTTTCTTTAACCCACACTTGGTTTCTACCCCTGCTCTCCTTCCAAATCTGAAGCTATTGATAACTCAAGATGTTTCCCACAAATGTGAAGAGTTGCAGCTTCTCATATTTTAGGACAATATTGAGCCCTTATCTCCAGCCATAAGATGGGGCTGCCAACAGCTCTTCCCTTTAGAGAAGGAAGCCCTGCTTCTCTGTCCTCCACCGACCCACTGAGGTCTCCAGCCTCACATGCGCTGCAGGCGTGTGAGTTTCCAATTCCTGTGCTACTTTAATGCCAAGGTATATTTTAACTGTAGTATCTTGAATATCTGAAATTGAATAAAATATGCTGTACTTTTATCTGGTTAACATGGGTAATTTTTCTTCAGTATGGTATTATCTGGCAATATAAATATTATAATTTGTTTAACATGTTACAGTTTTAAACTAATTAGGGATTTACTTCTACCTAATGAAATTTGCTTATAGTAATTTAACGTTATCTTGTTAGTACAGATTGCAAATACCAATTCTTTTCAAAATATTTTTTTCTTTGAAGGCACCTTGAATATATACATATATGATCTCGGATTAGTTTCTATTCTGAATGTTTTTTAAACTATAACACCAATTTAAAGTAGGAATAATTTTCAAATGGCAAAATAGTTGACAACAAACACTTGGCTGTATAATTGGGAATCTGATGCTCACTCCCAGTAAATGATTTGACCTACTTTTTTGAATATTTATTTAGCAAATGCTTATCATATTTCAAAATCTCTGTGTAGAGGGCAATTAGAGAATATAAAGGTGAATGAGACATGGTCTCTGCCCTCCAAAGAACTTACATTCTGGTCAGGAATACAAATGCATAAATAATTCAAGGCAGCTGGGAAAGGGGAGTGCTGAATGGTCGGCCAGAAGAACTGAGCAGTGTCAAGGTCAGAACTGGAGTAAAGGTGTGTGGGGGAGGAAGTAAGGGTGTTACTGCAAGATTCTAACCCACTGACCCAGGGTGTTAGAGAGTCTACCCAAGTTTGGGACCAAAAGCATGCTGAATGCTGCCCCCAAAAGGGGTAGATTCCAGGCCCTCGTCTTGTCAGTAAGAATTTTTTTTATCAGGTTGTATAGCTTTGTAAAAATGCAACTTGGAAGAGTTAAATGTTGGCCTCAAAAAAAATTAGGATACTAGTCTAATGAAAGAGATTAACCATAGCCTGCCTTTCTGTTTGGAGTTGCTTTGACTATTTTTTCATAAGGATTGCTGTGGATAATCCAGGCTGGTGTGGGCTTAAGGTGGTTGTAATATTTGCTAAGAGGAAAGATATCCTCTTAGACTATGTCAGTGAAGACCCTTGTCACTTAACCAACACTGAAAAAATCTGGTCTGTAGATGCTGGTCCTACAATGACTTTTATTCTGGAGGTAAAATTGGCCAGATTTACTATTTGATATTATAGATAAAAACAACAACAACAAACAATAACAATGATTATTGGGCTAAAACTTTCCCTTTCCAGCTTTTGCAAATTCTTCTATTTGGATAACCTGATGACATTAGGAAATCTCACTTAAATGACTGAGACTCACTTCGAACCTCAAGAGAAGGAGACAGGGATGAAGAGAGGTAGGGATTATCACTGATCAATGTGGCAGAACGCATGCTTCAAACTGCAGAGTTGCTGGAAAATGTCATTTCTGATTACACATTGTTAGTGAGCTCTTACTACTACTAGCTGGACAAGCACCAAAAGGGGAAGAGTGGATAATATTAACTCACGTTGATAACTTACAGTTGTCTTGTACTTTCGTTGAATCCATCTTTTTCCATCTGCTTAAGTGCCTCCAATGGGCCTTTGTACCTGATTGTCTTTTGCCAACAGTGCTTAGGTCAGCTTTTGTTTGTTTGTGTGTGTGTGTGTGTGTGTGTGTGTGTGTGATTTTAGGTCCTTCCCTAGGCACAGTCAGTGAACTAGCCCATCCACGTTTATATTTATTGCACATAATTAAAGCAAAGCACTAGAAAAGATATGTAAAACATAGTGACCACAAGACTCACTCCCTGCCTACATTATGTTTATAGTATGGGAGCACCTGGGTGGCTTAGTCAGTTAAGTGTCTGACTCTTGGTTTTGATTGAGGTCATGATCTCAGAGTTTGTGAGATCGAGCCCTGTGTCGAGCTAGCTCTCTGCATTGATAGCACAGATCCTTCTTGGGATTCTCTCTCTCTCTCTCTCTCTGCCCCTCCCCTGCTTTCTCTTTCTCTCTCTCAAAATAAATAAACATTAAAAAATCATGTTTATAGTATGGAAGGAAGGAGGAGGGAGGAAAAGTAATTCATTACAACCCTGTAATTTCCAAGCACCCTCACAGGGCGCTCAAGGAAGTGACCCAAGCTAGAAAGTGTCCCAATGCCTCCCACCAGCCCTCCCATTAGCAGCTTTTGTTTATTCCCCTCCCCTTGCACTGGTAGATTTTTGTCTTGTAATAGACTGAGCTGGATACATCTGTCGCAAAGACTGTGAAATACATTTCCCTAACTCCAGTTCCTGGCCAAGGGTCTGGCTCCTCTTTGGCGCCCAGTAATTATTTATAGAATTAGTTGAATCTCCTTAACTAAAACAGAGTGCTGGTGGGGAGATGATGTTTGGCATTCAAAAGCTCTGATTTAATGTCTGCTCGCCATAGGGTTGGAGTCCTTCCACGGAGCAGGCAGAGCACCTGCCCATTAATCATTGACCAATTTCTCAGGTCATCAGTTTTCCTCGAGAAAATACAAAAAACGCAGGCTTCTTCAGCTTCATTTACTGGCGAATGCTCCGGAGTGTATGCATGTGCCTCACTTTAGGAAAACCGAATATGGAAATGGCTGGATGTAAAAGACTTTAAAAATAGGAGTTTCACGAGTTGGATTTGTGGTGCATTGTGAACAGTCCACTGATGGCGCTGACCAGATCTATTGTGTTAGGCATAAGGGGTAACACGATAAGGCAGATGGGGTGTAGCTGTGTGACTCTGTTTAAAATGGCTGCTTCCCTAGGCACACAGCTTCTCCCCTACTTTTGAACACCCGCATTCTGACTTGCCGTTTCATCTAAGCTCAGGATTTTGATGTACTCTGTTGTCTAAGCACATCCTCACCACCATAAACCTTAGCAAAGTTGGCACTGCATCTCTAAAATCATGTGAAAAAAATGAATCAGTGCTTACACTTTGTTTGGGAATCACGTTGAATGCAGAGTACACAGGATTTCCTCCAGCTGTCTCGCAGAAAATCTCCAGGATCCTCTCTGCTTCCTTTCTTCTTCTGGACCCCTCAGGCCCTGAGGCCCCACCCCACTCCCCAAAAAGGAGATATAGTGCAGAAATTGAGCCAGGGACTACGGGAACAAGCCCCACGCAAAACAAAACAAAAACAAAAACAAAAACAAACCACTGTGCACCAGGGGTCTTTTTGTCGGAAGCTATTGTTAACCACTTCTCTTCCAAAGCAGAACCTGCCAGAAGGCACCCTGTCTGCAAGCCCGACTTAAAATGGAGGACTCCTCCTCCAAAAACACCAATGAGCTACCTGAGTTGCCTTCTAACCAATCAGGATGAAGTCCTTCCACCAATCAAGATGAGGTCCTTCCAACCAATCAGGATGAGGGAACTTTCTCTATATACGCAGGACCTTCTCTCTCCTCTCAGAGGGTACATTAAGTGCTATTTGCTAGTGCTGGTGTTCTGTTCAGCTTGAGCTGTAGTGTCTATAGAGCTTTTCCTGTGACTTTGTTCTTCAGGTCTGGACTCTTTTCTCTCGTCGTCAGCCCAAGAACATGACTCTGGTAATAAAATGAGGGGGTTAAAATCAAGGTCATGTATTAGGCCCTGTGTTAACCAGAACATACTCTCTATCCTTGCCTCCTTCTGTCATTCTGTATGTATTGTAAGTGTGTGTGTTTCCTCATGTTAGTCCCTCTCTCTCTTTCTGCATTTACACAGGCCTAGGATTACTCCTATTTTAGTGTTCTCCCCATCCCACTTCATCTGGTGTGCCTCTCTGAGGCCAGCCTAAGTGGCTTTACCAAATGCTGGAGGTGAGAGTGCCCTGCCACACATACAGATAATAAAGGTGAAAGTATTCTGTAGAGAATCTAAAAGCAATAATAACTTAAAATCTGTTTATTATCACCACATGCCCTAGCAGCTCTAAGCAATCTCTATACCAAATGTTCCTCCTGATCTGGAAGGAGCAGACTTAACTGGTGCCTGGCCCAGTGGCTGGTATTCCTCCAGCCAGCCCTGCTCTGGAACTTAGAAATTCCTTCCCTTGGTTGGCTTTTCTCACCTCTTCTCCTCATGGAGGAATAGGAAGCAGAGTGGACCTAAAGCAGCGAAAAATATGACCCTGGGACCACTGGTGGCCTTTAGTTATTTAGCTCTATCAAGTTGGCAGTTTCAAAGAGAAACAGAGAAAACAATACACTTTTCATATGTTGGCAATTATTTTTCCCAGAAATCCTGTTAACATCCTTCAAATTACATTCCCAGCCTCCGCACAACATACTCTAAAATGGCAAAGTTGGTTGTTCGTCTCGATCCACAGTGTACACTTTGTTGAAAGAATATTTTTCATTGTTTGCATGTTGCTTATTTTAATAAAGTTAACAGTTTTAATTATTTTTAAATGTTGCATTACATCCTTTGAAAATGGCTCAAAATACATCATTAAAGCATTAAGGTAGTCATTTAAAAGGTAATGCAAATGCAACTTTAATGAATCTGAAGGTGGCCTAATTAAAAAAAATTTATTATTTATTATTGTTTTTAATTTACATCTGAGTTAGCATATAGTGCAATAATGATTTCAGGGGTAGAATCCAGTGATTTATCCCCTACGTATAACACCCAGTGCTCATCCCAACAAGTGTCTTCCTTAATGCTCTTTGCCTATTTTGACCATCCCTCCCACCCACAACCCCTCCAGCAGCCCTCAGTTTGTTATCTATTTAAGAGAGTCCTATAATTTGTCCCCCTCCCTGTTTTTACATTATTTTTGCTTCCCTTCCATTATGTTCATCTGTTTTGTATCTTAAATTCCACACGAGTGAAGTCATATGATATTTGTCTTTCTCTGACTGACTTATTTCACTTAGCATAATACATTCTAGTTCTATCCATGTTGTTACAAATGGCAAGATTTCATTATTTTTGATTGCAGAGAAATAAATATTCCAGTGTATATATATGTACCACACCTTCTTTATCCATTCTTCCGTCGATGGACATTTGGGCTCTTTCCATACTTTGGCTATTGTCTATAGTGCTGCTATAAACATTGGGGTGCTGTGCCCCTTTGCAACAGCACACCTGTATCCTTTGGACAAATAACTAGTAGTGCAATTGCTGGGTTCTAGGGTAGTTCCATTTTTAATTTTTTAAGGAAATTCCATACTGTTTTTAGAGTGGCTGCACCAGTCTGCATTCCCACCAGCAGACAAAAGGGTTCCTCTTTCTCCACATCCTTGCCAACATCTGTTGTTGCCTGAGTTGTTAATGTTAGCCATTCTGATAGGTGTGAGTTGGTATCTCAATGTGGTTTTAATTTGTATTTCCCTGATAATGAGTGATATTGAGCATTTTTTCATGTGTCTGTTAGCCATCTGGATGTCTTCTTTGGAGAAGTGTCTATTTGTCCATTTCTTCACTGGATTATTTGTTTTTTGGGTGTTGAGTTTGATAAGTTCTTTATAGATTTGGGATCTAACCCTTTATCTGATATGTCATTTGCAAATATCTTGTCCTATTCTGTCAGTTGCCTTTTAGTTTTGCTGATTGTTTCCTTCACTGTGCAGAAGATTTTATTTTAATGAGGTCCCAATAGTTCATTTTTGCTTTTGTTTCCCTTGTCTCTGGAGACCTGTTGAGTAAGAAGTTGGTGTGGCCGAGGTAAAAGAAATTTTACCTGCTTTCTCCTCTAGGATTTTGATGGCTTCTGTCTTATGTTTATGTCTTTCATCCATCTTGAATTTATTTTTGTGTATGGTGTAAGAAAGTGGCCCAGGTCCATTCTTCTGCATGTTGCTATCCAATTTTCCCTATACCATTTGCTGAAGAGACTGTCTTTATTCCACTGGATATTCTTTCCTGCCTTGTCAAAGATTAGTTGGCCATACATTTGAGGGTCCATTTCTGCGTTCTCTATTCTGTTCCATTGATCTAAGTGTCTGTTTTTGTGCCCGTACCATAGGGGCACAAATTGATGATTACAGCTTTGTAATACATCTTGAAGTCTGGGATTGTGATGCCTCCAGCTTTGGTTTTCTTTTTCAAGATTGTTTTGGCTATCTGGTTCCATACAAATTTTAGGATTATTTGTTCTAGCTCTGTGAAGAATGCTGATGTTATTTTGATAGGGATTGCATTGAATATGTTGATTCTTTGGGTAGTATCGAAATTTCAACAATATTTTTTCTTCCAATCCATGAACATGGAATGTTTTTCCATTTTTTGGTGTCTTCTTCAATTTCTTTCATAAGCTTTATATAGTTTTTAGTGTATAGATTTTTCACCTCTTTGCTTAGGTTTATTCCTAGGTACTTTATGGTTTTTGGTGCAGTTGTAAATGGGATCAATTCCTTGATTTCTCTTTCTGTTGCTTCATTATTGGCGTAAAGAAATGCAACCAATTTCTGTGCGTTGATTTTATATCCTGCAACTTTGTTGAATTCATGGATCAGTTCTAGCAGTTTTTTGGTAGAATCTTTTGCATTTTCCATGTACAGTATCATGTCATCTGCGAAGAGTGAAAGTTTGACTTCCTCCTTGCCAATTTGTATGCCTTTTATTTCTTTGTGTTGTCTGATTGCTGACGCTAGGATTGCGAGAGTGGACATCCTTGTCATGTTCCTAACCTTAGGAAGAAAGCTCTCAGTTTTTCCCCATTGAGGATGATATTAGTGGTGGGTCTTTTTGCATATGGCTTTTATGATCTTGAGGTATGATCTGAAAGTGTGCTAATTTTATACAAGCATCTGGAAAAGGAAAGTCTACATAGGAAATAAAGAGTGGACACCTGAAAATCAGTTATTACTGGAAAAGTGACCCATTTGCTCCCTGTCCCCAGTTTTGTTGTCTATGAAACTGTCATTTAGTAGCATGAAGCCATAAGATTTTCACATCATTCTGAAACAGAACAGCAACCTCTTTGGTAAACCAATCACATTTTCTTGGAATGAGCTCAAAATAATGTTTTGGAATAGCAAACTGATTAATCTTGTCATGAAAGTTAGACATGAGACAATATTACTCATGTATTTAAATTACTCAGGCATCAAAATGAGTAATTTTCATTACATATAACGAAAAATGGTATGTTCCTCTATTTCAAGAACGTAAAACCAGAGACAAAGTCATTACCGATATTTTATTTGGAGAAGAAACAGAATGAGTTCTTGGCAAACTTATTAAATAGCACCTTTTAGATATTACATATTGTCAGTGGCATATGATGTGATTGAGCAGTCAGCATCCCATGGGCATGCTTAGAGATGCTGCACTTTACAGTGAGATGGAAACATTATTTTGAGCAGAGTATAGAACAGCTTTTGGCAAAGGTACTTTAATTTTTTTTATGTTTATTCATTTTTGAAAGACAGAGAGAGACAGAGCACAAGCAGGGGTGGGGCGGAGAGAGAGGGGGACACAGAATCTGAAGCAGGCTCCAGGCTCCAAGCTTTCAGCACAGAGCCCGACGCGGGGCTCAAACTCACAAACCTCGAGATCATGACCTGAGCCAAAGCCAGACGCTCAACTGACTGAGCCACCTAGGAGCCCCGGCAAAGGTACTTTAAATGAGGAAAAGTACCCAATAATTTCTTATTGTGTTCTCCTAAAACATGCAGAAGAGAGATTTCTCATAGCTAACACCTGTTTTTGTGAGTCACAAGGTGGACTGGAAATGGTGCATTGGGGTCAGAACTGAAAATGCACCAGATACATGGGCCACAAAGGGGGGATTTACCATAAGGAGAGAAGACACTGCTCCTGGATGCCAGCCCATCCACCAGCTTATTCCAGGACAACAGGTGGTAATCAACAATATACATCCAGATCTTGATTCGGTGGCTGTGATTAAATTGTAAACCCTGAGGATATGTCTCTTCAGCCTGCTGTTCAAAGAAAGAGGCAGCAAGTACAAGACTCTTTCTACATAAGTTTGCCGACTCTCAAGAGGAAAGGTGCTTACACCTGAGTGAATAAAGTATGAAATACAACTATTTTTTCACAGCACTGTTCAAATCAGCAAAGACCACCTCTATAATTATAAGTGACTTGCTCAAATGGAATGTTTCAACATTCGAGTCAATAGCTGAATACCTTGACTCTATTATCCTAGAGATAAAATATAATTTTTAATGTTTACAAAAATATATCAGATTTATTAAGAAGAATAAATTATGGTGAAGTCAGCTTTGTCATCCGGAATTTGGATCTTTCCCAAAATTTGAATATATTTTTTCTCCCAGCAGAAAAACAAATCAATAATATATAATTGAGAATTTTTTAAAAAACACATCCAAATGCCAAAACAGACTATAAATGCATTAAGAATTAAAACACCTGAAAGTGGATTATTAATCTACTTCCTGCTGTTTCCCAAATTAAAACATTTAGCTTTCCAGTTTGGGACAGGATATCCCAAGCTAGTACATGACAGAAATTTGAGAGTAACCTTCAATGAATTCTCTTTCCATCTTGCCAGCCTCTGCACTGATCCTAATATCCAGATTTATCTGACAGTCACCAAACACTCCCATTTCTGATGATCTATAACTGTAAATTAAGATTTACTATTTGGGGAGCACCTGGGTGACTCAGTCGGTTAAGCGTCTGACTTCGGCTCAGGTCATGATCTCACGGTTTGTGAGTTGGAGCCCCACATCAGGCTCTGTGCTGACAGCTTAGAGCCTTGAGCCTGTTTCGGATTCTGTGTCTCCCTCTCTCTCTGCCCCTCCCCCACTTGCACTCTCTCAAAAATAAACATTAAAAAAAGATTTTCTATTTTTATTTTGTAAAAACAATTGAGAACATAAACCAAGTAGATGTGAAACATGACTGGCAGCTTAAGGCAAATTTTCATAGAACTGGGTATCCATGTACTAGTACTTTGGGGAAAGATGGAAAAATATGTTGTCCGTTATATGGCTACGAAACAGTAATAATTAGCTTGTAAATATTTTATTTCATATTTGCCTTATTTAAAAGATGTTTATAGAATGCTACATATGCCCTGACACTCATAAAAAGCTTCCTGAGGCTAATATGAAAAAGACATTCTACTTCCAGTGTGGATAAATGAAATCACGAAGAATTACACTGGGGTTTGGAATAAAACACTCCTGGTAATAAACCATGTGACTTTGTTTTCTGCCTACAGATCCCTGAGGAGAGAATGGAAAACATGAGGGAGAGGGCAATAGGAGGTTAGGGTTTGAGGATCCTGGGTTTCTGCCCATTTTCTTTCTTCCATTATAATTTGTTAGGATGATTTTAAATTTTGTATAAAAATATCGGTATTGTTTTGAAAAAAAATTGTTTTATAACAGATTTTGTAGCATTTATGCTAGCTAAATTGGAACCTTTTTACTCTCTTGTTTTAATATCTATTATTATTGCTTATTGCAATTTCAATAATGACAATGCTTCCTAGTCTCATTGTCTATTAAAACTTAAAATTCCATAATCATGCAGTTAAACTCTCACAGTGATAATAATTGTTATGTGTCTGCCTGTTCCTATGCAGAACATTTTTACTGCATATGTCTTCATTTCAGTAATGCAAGGGTAAGCATTTGTTTCTGATCCAATTGCAAGCTGTTCTTAATGTAAACATCAGTATTCCATCAGCCTTACAAACCCACAAGCAACAGCTCTCCAGTAAGCATCAGCATTGTTATCTCTATTCCTCCAGGGAATACATTTTCACTTTGGTAATTTTGCCTGTATTTTTAGGATTAAACGTATGCTTCTCTCACATTGGAGTGAAGAAGGGCATACTCATTTATCATTAAGCAGGCAGTCTGTTTTCCAACACTTAAAGGCAGAGAGAGAGGGGGGTGGTGAGGGGGGTGGAGAAAGGAAAAATCCCTGCTGTCCAACTTGACTTTTGAGAGTTTTCCAGCGTTTTGGACCTCTGTCCATGGTAGCATATACCAGGCTGCACTCATTTTAGGTGCTAGAACAAAGAGGAGAGGAGAGAGAGGAGAGGCCAGGAGAGGAGAGGAGAGGAGAGGAGAGGAAAGGGGAGGGGAGAGGAGGGGACGAAGGGAGGGGAGGGGAGGAGAGACAGTTGTTTCTCCTATCAAGTGGCCAATCCAGCTCTTGGTTCTAGCACTATTTTGGTATCTATGGTTAGCATTGAGGTGTTAATTTCTAGAGTGGATGGGAATTGAATGGATTGGCTGGTACTGGGAGGAGTGGGCAAGTTAGACCAGGAGCCATTTGCTTTCTTTTCTTTTTTCTCTGTTTTTAATCATTTCAGCCTAATGCTCTTTGTCAGTAAACCATATTACTCCTACTACCACTAATAGTGGTATAGTAAGAAGTATAATTTAATAAGTAAATACTATATGTAAACAACTATGCTGATTCTTTTACATATATTACTTCATCTAAAACAGTCATAACTCCTTTGAGGCAGGTGTTACTTCCTGCAATGTTCAGATTAGGTCATCAAGGCGTAGAGTTCAGTAGTTGGCCTGACATCATATAGCAACTACATGTGTAACTGTCATCCCAATACAGAAGTCAAAGACTTCAAAGCTTTAACTAATGCTAAACCTTTGTATTATTTTGTTCTACAAAAAAAGTGAGGCTTTCAAGAAGAAAAGCTATACATTTTCCTTCAATCAACACTAACTAAATAGGTTGTTTTATTAGGCTGTCTGGGGAATGTGTATGTAAGACATGGATTCTTTCCTCAAGGAACTTGGGATCTAGGAATAAAGATTATGTAAATGAAAAAGTAATTGTAACAGCAAAAAGTGGTAAGTATGACAAAAGAAGTACAGATGAGGTTTGTTTGGTAGAAAATTAACTTGCAGCTAGGAAGATCAGACGATCTTTATAATACAGACCAGATATAGCCAGACATAGGAATGTAGAAGAAGGGATACCTAACAGGCAAATAAGCCACCCAGCCATACAATTAAGAAGCTTCCCCCAGTCTCATCATAGACAGGGGTAGCAAATGTGTGTCTGTGAGCAATTTATATTCTCTCTTTGACCCTATCTCCTTATCTATAAATTGAAGGGGATAGCTTGTAGGACAAGCTACAATCTATGGCTCTGTATTCGGATTGGATTGGTTGCCAAAGGGAGAAGCAATCTAGGGGAGGAAAGAGAGAACCGTTATATAGTCTTGAGCAACTGTTGCAGAGGAAGGGTAAGGTGGACTTTGTTGAACGGAGAGAAAATGGAATCTCTTCTATAAGCCCAAAGAAATCCTCGTTCTGGGGAGAAGCTGCCCATAACCATGAGAGGATGATGCTTGATGTCCATCTTGTCCCCACCCTCTGGGGAACTGTACTTTTTGCCTTTCCTTTGACTTGCATGGTAAAAGGGTCAGAGTCTGGTCTTTGAATTCAGGCTACTTTTGGGGGCTTGTTGGTAGGCTGCCTGGACTCAGATGACCTCCACCCATTATATTTCTAGGTGAAATTTCCATGATTCTACAATTCAAGAAATGTAGATGAAGTACCAAGCACAATGCTGGTGTATAGTAGGGATCCAGTAAATATCTACTGGAAGTCAGGAAAGAGGTGCTGGAAACAGACCGTAACCAAACCTAAGTTCGTCTATCCAGGGGACGGCAAAGCCAATCAATGAGACATCGAGCATATAGCAAGGAAAGGGTTTATTCGAGAGGCAGCCAAACTAGGAGACAGGAATACAAGCCTCAAATCCACCTCCTGGAAGAGGGAGAGTCAGAGAAATTTAAAGACAAAGGAAAAGAGGTCAGGGTAAAAAGCTGCAGCTGCCAATATTAGTCCTGTTAACTTTGGTTGCTGCTTTCAAAGCTAAGGGCAGTTTTCCAAATGATCTAGCATCTTCTTTTCTGGTGATAACAACTCAAGGGCTTTGCTAGAGATTTGAGACTTTCTCTCCCATCAGCCACCCTTTTCACATTTTATTGGCAAAAGGGTACTGTACAATTTCCAAAGGGAACTCCGCCATCAACATAGACATCACATCAATGAGCAATTAAACATCCATTAATAAAAATGTGCAGGCTATGTCCTCCGGAAAGTAAAAATGAAATAACATTAAGTGGAAAAGCCAAATAAAAATTATTATATACACTCTATAATTACTACAATGGTTACACATGGGAAGATTTAAAACAGGCCAAGGAATAATGAAAATCGTTGTTTAAGCAAAAGGAATAAAGATATAATTCCTTGTGAAGCTGATTTAATAATAAACTCTTTTTCTAATGAATATATCATGGTACTTTTTCTTATTGTTGCTAAAAACCCAAACCATGCAGAAAATGTAAAAATCCCTATATAATCTCACTCCCCAAGGGCTAAAATTTAGCAGACTTTTAACAGACTGCTGGAATACTTCCAGATTTCAATGCATATATAAGCATACCTACACTTATTTCTCCATAAACAGAACCATATTCTGCATTCTGTTTTATATCTTTTTTATTTTTAATATCAATAGTGTTTCTGATAGCGAAAACAATGTAAGTTCATAAAATCTTCAAACAATAAAAGATAAATAATCAATTTAAATACAAATAATTCTAGAGGTTCAAATGCAAATGACAAGGTATATAATCTTTTCCTTGATTGCCATCGAGATTCCAAACAGGTGGAGCCCCACGATTCCTGAATGCAGCAGCCTGGTAACAGGGCTCTGTCCTCCAAGGTCAGGAAGAAGGGCAATGGAGGGATTCTGATGGTGTGGGGGAAGGGCACTTTAGCCCCATCTGTCATTTTGTGCCTGACCCATCCAGACAGGGCTCCATGGAGTTCTCCACAGTGAGGAAGGAAGAAGTTGCCTCTTTTGTTAATTAAATCAATGTGAGCCCAGGGAGCCCATAAGTGAGCCGCAAAGAGGCAACTGGTGAAAAGCTGCTACATATGTACCAGCAGGCCTCACAGGCGTGGTTTTGATTTTCTGTGTTTACACCCTACCTTCCAAGGAGACCTGCTATCCATATTCTGCAGGTCTCGAGCC
Source organism: Felis catus (assembly GCF_018350175.1). Lineage (NCBI taxonomy): Eukaryota > Metazoa > Chordata > Mammalia > Carnivora > Felidae > Felis > Felis catus. The sequence continues at coordinate 75,220,706 of NC_058376.1, forward strand.
TGTGTGCCTTCTCTCCCAAGGGATGCTTCTCAGCTAACGCAGGCTCGTATTCATTATCCTCATGTCATTCTGGCTAATAGGACTGAGGTTTCCCTGAGGTCACATGGCAGCGCTGCTCCGTCTTTGAACCAGGCAGGCTGGAAAAATGCCTTCTCCTTCTGCTCTGTAACTACTTGAGTAATGAAATAATGTAAGGTTATGCAGTTCGGCATATGGCATTTCCTCAGAGAGTAGAATTGTAGGACTGGAAACCTTGGAAGTTAGTCTTTAGGTAGAACAGCCTCACGGAAGCCTCTCAGAGGTACTAGACTTGTTATTTTTTAACACAGCCCTGGTAGGTTTTGGGACCTACGAATGCTGGCCACTGTAAGCATTTACATTTTTCTGAGGCGGGAGTATAATGCATGCATCAGATCCTCAAAGAGATTCGCGGCCCCCTGAAATGTAAAAACCCTCACGTTATAGGTCCTAGACCTGCTACAGCACACACTGTTGCTGCTTGGGCCAGATTCCCTTAGTTTTCTTTTGCTATTTCAAGCACACGCTTCCCCCAATTCCATAGGGCTTTTGCTTCTAAAGGCTCACACCTGTGACTTTTCAGAGGCTCGTTGCTTACTCTGCAAGCTGAATATCTGGAGTTTACATCCTCTTGGGGTGGCCCTGGGTCAACAACAGGCTGGTGAAGTGTGAAAGCCAGTCACGTTGTCTCTAGTGGAGACAATCCAATGTGTGCTTTACACTCTGGTGTGCCTGTGGAATCAGGCTGGAGCTGGAGCTTTGCCAGAAATTACTTGTCTGCTTCCTGTCCACCTCTTCTTTCCCTCACTACCTTCCTGGGTTTTCCTGGGAGCACTTTCTTAATAACTTGCACAGAAGTCCTGGTCTCAGGGTCTCCTTCTGGGGAACGTGCCCTAAGATAACTGCGTACAGAATGCCAGCAAGTCCCTCTTTCCCTGAACTTCTTAAAAAACAACCGATCACAGCCTACAAGTGAGATGGGTTGTCACAGACAAGCTGGAGGCATAGTAAGAGGCCAAGCGAATATGAAACAGATAGATGGGCGTGTAAGTAGGACAGAGAAAAAGGAAAGAGGAAAAAGAATGGTAAGGGAATCATTCATTTATTCACGTGGTACTGTGTTACACTGGAAAAGGTTTTAAATAAGAATAGAAGAATCTAGGTTCTTCTTCGGGCTCTGTCAATTATTAGTTGTTTGGCCTCAGACAAGTCACTCAAATTCCCTGAGCTTCAAGCATTCTCACTGTAAATCAGCGATCATAATATCTAGTTCATAGGCTTATTGGAAGAATAAAATAAAACAATGGAAGTGAAAACATCTGAAAGTCGTAAAGCATAATGAAATGCTGCTTTATGGAGCATCTGTTTGTCTCATGATTTAGTCTGCATTAGTACTTAACGGAGTACAAAACACACTTAAGGTGTGACACTGTCGTACAAGAGGTTTTAATCGAACTGGAAAAACGACACAAACACAAAGGAAATAGCTAAATAACAGGTAAGCATGTATCAATATACAGAAGTATGTAGACATCAAGGGCAAAAGAGATTTCAGAAGGTTGGTGAGGTCACACTTGCCCTGAGGGAAAGCCTCGTGGCTTTAAGTCATTTCTTTCTGTTAAATGCTTCCCTGGCACCTGCTCTCCTTCTTGGAACACTCTTCACATCATTAGAAATTGGTTATTTAATGTCAAGCTTTTCCACCAGATTGTAGAGTACAAATCATATCTGAATTAGTCACCTAGAAGTCTCCAGTGCCTAGCACATAGTTGGAGCACAAGAAATGTTTCTTAATGTATAAGTGATATGAGGTGAACATTTTAGGCTAGATGGAATTTGGATAAGCAATTCAAAAATATGTTGCAATGTGAATGAAAGGAGAAATGGGATAAAACTATTTAGACCCAAGTAGGGCTCATGCTCGGCATAGCAGAAGAAAAGTTGGAGACATAGGGCAAGGGCCACACTATAAAATGGCTTTGACTGCCAAAGCGATTGACCTTTGCCCATGAGGAGCAACTGGAGGTTTTGTAACAGAAAGATGTGATGGGGTCAGTGAAGTAGGAAGATTCTTCTGGCAACAGGGATGGGATGTGCTGTGGGGATATGTGGATGGGGGGGGGAGGGGTAGGTGGAGCTAATGCATGGGGGGAGGGTGGCAAGTAGTTAGACTAAGGTGCAATTCATCACCAGGGGCACCCATCCTGTCTCAGCCTCCCTTTCATAATTTAATCAGAGATTAAACTTTTTTGTCAAAGGACATATAGTCTCCATTCCTCACTATTTTCCAACAAATGAATTAGCAAATAACAGATTTACAGAAAACCAGAGGGTGAAATCAACCACCCATCTGATGCCTTTATCTACAGGTTTCCTTCCAGGTAGCATTTGGCCTGTGCTTTAGCACCCCCCATGGGCAAAGAGCTCACTACCTTCCAAGGCAGCCTGTTCCATGCCAGCATTATTGGCATTATTGAAACACAGGGCATGCTGACATGACTGGTCATTTGTTTCAAGAAACTCCACACGACTTACCTTGCCCTTGATATGGGACTGGCAGTCAGAAAACTTAGATTCTATTTGTTACTTGATAGATGACATTGGGCAAGTCGTTTCTTCTAAGTTCACTTCCATGTTCTCACATTCAAAATGATGATATTGGACTAAATTATTGATTCTCAAACCTGGGTAATCATTGCAACCACCAAAGAAACTTGTTAGAACCATAGCAAACCTTCTGAATCAGAATCTTTGAGACCTGGGCTCAGGAATCCTATCATTCACAAACCCAAGTGATCTCATGAAGCCAGCCTGGGTCTGGTGCAGGTCGAGGCCTCTGGGATCACATGGACTAGATGAGCCTTTTGGTCTTCTTTGGCTCTCAAAATTCAATTTGAGAATTTTGTTCTGTGATTCCCATCTTAGTAATAATACAAATACTCATATAACTATAATCTTTTTGTCATGATATGCCACCCTAGGTTTTAAAAGCAAGGAGAGGGGAGGGTATCACTAATAATGTAAAGAATTTTTCTCTAACTCTACCCCTTCCTGTATGGGGGGAATAGCTGGGGCTCCACAAACCCCCCATTTCAGTTACAGGGGGATTCTGCTCTTCTACTCAGGCTCTGCTTCTGATGAGCACCCCTCACCCTGGAGTGACACATGTGTCATCTCTGAAACACAAGAATTCCTCCAAAAACAATGTTGGTGCTATTGTTCTCACTACGTCCTGCTGATGACAATTATCCTATGCTTGCTAGAGGTGTCACCGTGAGTCACAGCCACTAAGTCCACTGAGGTTGCTGATGAAAGGGCCACAGGCATCGCTAAGTTACAAGTAGATCAAATGGGCTTCATCTCATGTGCTGGCTCAGACCAACCGAGCATCCCATGCCTGCATCAAGGTTTGGGGGAAATGCCATGACCACTTAATTATGTCTGTTATGAACACAAGGATGAAAAACGATGGTATGCCAAAGACATACCATCTAGTCCAAATCCCCTCTTTTATTTTTAGGTCTTTGTTTTGTTTTACAGATGAGAACACTGAAGCCCAGAGAAAGACTTACCCAAATTTCCACAAGTACTGTAAAGACACAGATTCTCCCAGGCAAAATCTTGGTTGGAGGCGGCTGGCCAATATGCAGAACTTGAGGCTTGTGGTATCTTTCCGTGTGTGTGTGTGTGTGTGTGTGTGTGTGTGCGCGAGCGCGCACGCGTTTCCCTTTAGAAACCCAGGCAATACTCCACATTCTAATGCAATGCCTCTTGTGCATAGTCTGTGTGGGCTTCCTAGATGTTTATCTGCCCTTTCAAAGTTAAAAAGAAATTCTCTACAGGATTTACCCAGGCAGCATGATCTTAGGACATTACTTACTGCATTTTCTAATAGTTGCTATTTCCCCTTTGTTAAAGGGTCAGCTATAAAATGACGCTTCCTTTGCCGAAAGCCTGTACTGCCAAACAGATTAGATAACTCAGGGGATTTGCAGCACACTGTAGAGCCTTTAACCCCTGGGTCACTCTTTCATCTCTCACCCAGATTAGGCCTGACAGCTGTTCCAGAGTCTTCTTGGAAGGGAATGCCCAGCCACTTTTCCCAAGACAATCAACACCGAGAGAGAGAGAAACTTTTTGAATGTTTTGACATACATTTTGTCATCCCCTTTACTCTAGTTGTCTGTCATTCCTCAAATCAACAGAGATCCATGATGTCTCGGTGAAGTTTAGTTGGCACAGAACAGGGAGGCACTGACCACTGAAACAGGCAATGGCTGTCTAGCCCCAAAGCTCTGTCAACAGGCCACACGTAAAAAGATTTCACCACATGTGATCACTTCTTTGTCACATTTCCATAGAGTTCTTTCTTCTCCACCATGTCCACTTCCCAGAGTGATGCTGAGAACAATAATGGTATGTCTTGCTGATTGAAATCATACAATGTTCTGGTTGAGTTCAACCCACTCAGAGATCTAGCATAGAATTCACCTCAGAAAATTTATTGAGTTGCATGATGATTATTGGGATTGTTGATTCCATCATAGGAATAAAGACTTAAGTGGGAAAGAATACATTATAAATGGGATTTTTAAATATTATTGACCCAGAGCAATAATTCACAACTTTTCCAGTTAAAGGACACCTCATACTCAGGAACCCCTCCAACCGTAATGGTGCTCATTCTTTTAGTATTCATGGGGTGGCAAAACATTTACATACTTACATATCTCTGGAATTTGTGTCATAAATCCTAGTCTCCCAAATTCTCCCTCCACCTTCTCCAAGTTTCTCACAGATTGGGAGTCTCTGACCCAGTGGATTTATGTGTGTGTGCATTCTTATAGGTAACAGTATCTGTTGAAATAACCCGACAAAGTCTCTGTTCCTACAATTACGTTTTGTTTTCATGAATGTACAACAGTCGTAAAAACAGGGTGTCAACAGAAAAGCAGGCCATTGACAATTTCTAACCCAAGTTACTATTTATTTGTATTTATTTGTATCCCAAATCTTTCAAGGGGAGGCTAAGTCAGCTCAGATGATCCCCATGACACACTGGCTCTGATAATGCTGCTGTGGTTTCATTATTTCTTCTACTTTCCTAAGTATCATTAATAAATTAGGGATTATCATGGAGTATTATTAGACTTTTCTTTACCAAATAAAGGTATTATGAAAGGAAGGTATTTTGGAGAATTGTGGTGCAGTGAAGAGAACATTAGATTAATAGTAGGAAGACCCACTCTTATTATCATGTTGGGTATTTGGCCATGTGATTGAACCCTCCTGAGTACCAATTTTGTCACCTATACATTGGAAAAATAATTCCCTTTCCTGCCTCACAGCAGAGTTACAGAGATCAAATACATTAATGTACACAAAAGAATCTGCCAGCTTTAAAGTTTTGCGGTGTGACTTGTAATACATTTTTTACTATTATAAAAATAATGGTAGTTTATTATGGAAAACTGCAAAATGTAATAAACTATGAAGTGATTTAATATTAACTCATGATCTCACAATTCAGAAGTATTACCTGTTACATTTTTGACCTGTGGATTTCCACACTATTTTTGCTCTCCATATGAGTGTGTGAAAGTGTTTAAAAACGGAAGTCTATAAGCATGGTTTTTATGATGTACTTTTTTTCACTTAAGAAATCTTGAGTATGGTGGGCTGAAGTGTGTTTCCCTAAAAATTGTATGTTGAGGCCCTAATCCACAATGTGACTCTATTTGGAGATAGGCCCCATAAGAGATAATTAAGGTTAAATGAGGTCATAAGGGTGGGAGCTTAATCCAATATGACTCATGTCTTTTATAAGAAGAAAAGATACCTGGGACATGTGCACACAGAAAATAGTGGCTATGTGAAGACACAGAGAAAAGGTGGCCATCTACAAGTCAAGGCCAGAAACGTGAGAAATAAATTTCTATTGTTTAAGCCACGCTTCTGTGTGTTTTCTTATAGCAGCCCTAGCAAACAAATACTCTGGGCATTCCTGGTTAAATATTCTTAAAGAATTTGATTTTTAATGTCCACGAATTCATTATTTTGATAGAATTATGTAATTAATCCCCTATTTTGATTATTTAGGCCATTCCCAGTTTTTATTATAATAAATAATGCTCCAATATCCTTAGACATTGGTAAACTTTTTTTTGGGGGGGGGGAGGGTGCAAAATGCTCTCCAAAAGGACTGTAGTATAAATTAATGGGACTCAACTATGGGAATTCTTTGTGCTATTTTGGCATCTTTTCTGAGTTAAAAATGATTTAAAATAAAAGTTGAAGAGAGAGAGAGAGAGCCCATAACAAGGATAGAATATTCTACAATATTTATACTAGTATTATCTGCAGCCATGATTTTTTAGGTACAAGACCAAACAAGCCTTCTTGGAGATCAATGTTCTGATTACATCCATCAGAGACTCTACCATAAATGCTTTCCATTAGTAGGAATTTGACAGTTTGGTGCACAAAAGGGATGGGAAAGAAAGTATGCTCCACAGAAAGTATCTTTCTAAAAATTATTGCTCCTGTACAGAGAAAAGCAAATGCAGAAGTGTAGGTGAGCTCACTGCCTTCAGTGGTCTCTTCCTTAATTGTATAAGCAGTGGCTGTAGGTACCTGTCTTCCTATGTCCCCCATATTATGAGAAGATTTACCCTGGCTCTTATAATCAGGGTGGTGCTTCCTGGGATTTGGGGGGAGTGAGATAATTCAATTAATGTCCAGCATTTACTAAGCAACTAATGCATACAAATTTTGTTGGAAGGTACAGAAATTAATAAGGATGAGTTTCTACCCTCTAGGTGGACAAGCTAGTGAAATAGACTAATAGGAAAACAATGAACTCTCATGAAAATTGAAGGCAATAATCCTATCGGGAGCTGGCATAGTACTGACTAAGCATTAAAGAGATCAGGGCATCAATAATAGAGGAGATGGCATTGAGGGACATTGAGGGTATTGCTAAGCAGAGGCAGATGGAAAGCCTCTAAGAATACCTCACATCTGAAAGGAATGCCTTGGGGCCAGGGAGGTACAGTGCCTGGGGTGTGTGATGCGGGATGCACCCGGGTTTGGGAGCCACAAATACATACCGCGAATGGGTTTGGGGTAACTAGGGAGCCACCAAGAGTTTTTTTTTTGTTTTTATTTTGTTTTTATTTTTTTATATATGAAATTTATTGACAAATTGGTTTCCATACAACACCCAGTGCTCATCCCAAAAGGTGCCCTCCTCAATACCCATCACCCACCCTCTCCTCCCTCCCACCCCCATCAACCCTCAGTTTGTTCTCAGTTTTTAACAGTCTCTTATGCTTTGGCTCTCTCCCACTCTAACCTCTTTTTTTTTTCCTTCCCCTCCCCCATGGGTTCCTGTTAAGTTTCTCAGGATCCACATTATTTGATTTGTGTTTAAAGATCACTGAGAAAACTGTAAGGGATAAAAAGTAGAAGAAAATATATCGCAACTGGTTCAAGAGTGGCAGAGGGGAAAAATTTGCTCTCTACCCCACCCCCCAGAATTCAGTTCAGGAGGATGCTGCTGTACTTGGCGGAGCCAGAAAAAATGGGAGTTACATGTCAGTCACACACACAAGGCAATGAAATGAGGTGATCAGACAAAAGAATCCACACATTTTTTTCCAAGTGCTTGGCAGACAGGTTTAATATTTGTCAAGGCATGGAGAAATGGTTCACTCTTCACTTGTGTTTATGCATAATGCACCTTTATTTGTAAGGTGTCAGTCTTGCATTTGCCAATCTTGATGTGACTTTCAGAAAGTTACATACCCTCCCTAAACCTCAATGTTCTCCTTTGTCTAATGTGGATAATGATTATCTACCTCATAAAGATCTTGAAAGCATTAAATGAGATAACACATGTGAAGGTGTTTATTAGCTATAAAGCGTAATACAAATGTTATTATTATTATACTAATTCTGTATTTCTATTTTATTTGGTGGGAATGACAGAGAAAATATTCTGTACTATTTTACCAGAAGGTGGCAGCATGTGGTTTGCTAGGCACATCCTCTCTCTTAAATCTAGGAGGTATTTTCTGGAGACTTCTTCAAGCAACTCTGAAAATCTCATGGGAAGACCCTGATTCTTCTGTCTTATTTTGTTTTGATTTAGACTATAGGAGGATTAATACAGAGAAAAGTTGTAGGAAGCAAAGTCTTCTTAGAAGCTCAATAAAAGAGAATGCATTTTTTTCCTGGCCCCACCCCTGCTGTGTATGTGACATTCAAGGCCCCACATTTGTTTGAGTCTTCTTAAAATGCCTTCATTGTTGCCTGTTGTTTGAAGCAGGGACTTATGGTTTTATGGATCTGATTACTGCTTTTATCTGATTGTCTTATCTTCTACATGTTAATCCACATTAGCACCCCCATGTGCATTAACTGAACACTTCTGGCTGCAGAGATGATCTGAAGAAAATTTCAAAGCCAGTCATATCCTTCAGGATCTTACAGCCAGCCTTAGTGGGAAGATGGAGCATGAAAGCGTTTGAAAATAGTTACAAAATAATATATCAATGTGACCAAACAGTGCTACTGGCTGAATAGTGGGACCCTACAAATACAGAAATGGTCAGAGTAAGACAGGTGGTAAGAAGGCTTTTTGAAGGAAATGTATTGCCCTGTTACTTCAAATCAGAAAAATATGTGTGATGTTTTATAACCTATTCCACTGCACACACCTCCCAAACAGACCCAACATACCCTGCACACCACCGTTCCACTCAGTGCTCTACATTTATATATGTATGTATCTCCTTAGACTATTGTTTTCTTTAGACTTTGTTAAGATATATTACTTCCCATTATTTCTTATAATGATATAAGACAGTTAATCTGGATATATTGCAAAACAAAGGCTTTGGAGAACAGGGACTGTATCTCTGTAAATACCTCTGTAGTGTGTCTAGTAAAACTAAATAGCTTTGTGGCAAGTAGTTTTATTGATAATGTAGAGATGGAATATATGTCAAACCTAGGAATAGCTTTAACCATCTTTTTAAAATTTTTTTAAATGTTTATTTTTTGAGAGAGAGAGAGAGAGAGAGAGAGACAGAGCATGAGTGGGGAAGGGGCAGACAGAGATGGAGACATAGAATCCGAAGAGGTTCCAGGCTCTGAGCTGCCAGCACAGAGCCCGACTCAGGGTTTGAACTCATTACCATGAGATCATGGCCTGAGCTGAAGTTGGACGCTTAACCAACTGAGCCACCCTGGTGCCCCTCTTTAACCATCTTTTTAAAAATTGCTTTCCAGTTCTCTACTTGGATAACCACTATTCCCTTGACTTGGTTTTGCTTCCCATCTTGACCATGATGATAGTACCATATGCTGGTGTTGTCATGAAACCCAAATTGAGTATGAAGGACAGTCCAGTTGATGCTTATTGTTTGAGTTTGCCAAGCATGGAGACAATGAAAGAAGATATTTTTTAATTTTAGGAACTATTTACGGAGTGACATGAGGTGCATAATCTGTGCCTATGAATCCAAAATTGACAGTATGCCAGATTTGGTTTCATTAGGAAAGAGCCTAGGACCCCATGCATGATTCAATCTCTGTGATCATTGTGATAGGAACTGGGAAAATATCCAGATCTATAAAATTTTTCCTGCAGCCCATAAAATTTATAATTAACCACTGCCACCATTTTTACTTCCAAATTTATTTAAAAAAAACTGTCTGATTTTTGCCCAAGATCCAATTGAAATGGTCTACTATCACAGAATAAGAAGCAAAGATTTATCTAGCAAGGTATTTATTTTGCTCGTGAGATTAAACTAATAATTAAAGCATATTAAGGTCATTCTAGACCACAGGAGACATTTGCTAACACACAGGTTGACCTGTGAAAGTTGTTACTTCCCTGAATCTCATTTTACCTATATGTAAAAAAAAGATGGCATAGATTGTCTCTGTGGTCTCTGCCAGCTTTGACCTTCTGCGATTCTGAGAGACGTCAAGTTTTGGTAGTTGACCAGGATTCAGTATCAGGCTCCTTCCTGAAAGGAATAGGGAGGGTCTTTTTAACTCAGTTTTGTTCAGTGTGTGTATTTGTATCACCACCTGAATTGACTGGTTGACTGGCCCCTGGCCAATAATGAGGCCTAACATGAAAACTCTGCCACCAGATCAACCTCTTCCCCTTCTGGTTTGGAAGCACCATGCAGGTAGTGAAAACTTCATTTCAGAACTGCCTAGATCCTCCAACAAATATAGAAAATAATGAACACTGCCTCTGATGATGAATATCCCCAAGCTAGGGCAATTTTCATCTATGGGTCAGCAAAAAGGACATTGCCCTAGAGTAAGAGAGCTTAAATTTGAGACCTAGCTCTGGTCCTAATATTGGCATAAGTCCTGGGTCTGACCTTCAGTTTACAGATATTTAAAATGCAAGAACAACAGCTAACTACATTGCCTATGGTGTTTTCCAGGTGACATAATGGATGTGAATTTTTATGAAGATACATCATTCAAGATTAATTGAGAATCCACAATAAAAAAGTAATATGGTTTTTAAGGACACTTCAAATCACTTTTGGGAAACAAGAATGTGGCAGACATGCAAAAGAGTAATGTAATAAAAGACTAATACTGATAAGTTTACGAAAGGAGTACAAAATGGCATGAGCAGAGACAATGTCCATATAATTCACTACATCAATAGAGAAAATAAGTTAAACAAAAAGAAAATCTCAACAGGTCACAAACTAGTACAGGGGAAAAAACACTTGATAACATAGCTACTCATGAATAAAAGCTATCAGAAAATACCTGTAAAAAATCTTACCAAACTAGAAAGATGCCACATGCTGGGAACCTAAAACAAATGTCATTAATAACGTTAGAAACATTCCTAGTTAAATACGAAAAGTTACAGGTGCATACCATATTTACAGCTGTTATCTCCCCCTACACTATACTAGAGATCCTACCCCATGACATAAGACAAAATAAAGGAACAAACAAACCTATTAACTATGGGGGAAAAAGCAAAAAAAAAAAAAAGTCTCATTATTTGTAGATATTATGATCATCTATCTGGAAAATCCATGAGAATCCATTTAAAAAATTATAACTATTAAGATATATTTAATATTTTCTTTTATTAATATTTAATATTCCTATATCAATAGCTTTCCTAAATACTAACAAAATCAATTAGAAAGTATAAAATAAAAATTGCAATCACAATAGCATATTATAACATTGCTATAAGTGTGAAAACTATAGGATTTATTAAAATTCATAAAGACTTGGATAAATGCAGAGATAAACAGTACTTCTGGAAGGGAAGACTCATAAATAAGCAGTTCTGGGTGACAAAAGAACAAGGCAGTTTCATGCATGTTGGCATGTGAATATCTTCAAGACATTTTAAATGAAAAACAAAAAAAGGAGGGGCGCCTGTGTGGCTCAGTAGGTTAAGTATCCTACTCTTGAGTTCAGCTCAGGTCATCATCTCCCAGTTTGTGGTATCGAGCCCCATATCAGGCTCTGTGTTGGCGGTGTGGCACCTGCTTGGGATTCTCTCTCTTTTCTCTCTCTCTGCTCCTTCCCTGCTCTCTCTCTCTCTCTCTCTCTCAGGATAAATAAATAAACTCAAAAAAAAAAAAAAAGCATCAGTTCCAGATTTAAATCCCAGCTCTGCCACTAGCTAGTTGTGTGACCTTGGGCAAGTTACCCTACCTCCCTGAGCTTCAGTTTCCTCATCTCTACAGATGTACTAATAAAAATACCTGACTATGGTGACATCTTAACTAGAAACCTCTTGTAGCCTACTCTGTAATTTTGGATAATTTTTATTCCATATGAAAATACTATGTTTTCCAATTTTCTATCATGAAAACCACTACTACTTTTATATGAATAATATCTTTAACTGACCTTTTTCTCTGAGATGCCATGTGATGAAATGTTAATGGACCAAGTGCGTTTTAGAATCTGCACCAGAAAAACACACACTTCATTGAGCAGAGCGGTGGGGGGGGGGGGGGGCATTCCTCTAATGCACAGGGGACTGGTCAAAGAAGATCACTATGAAGAAGCTTCCACAGCATTTCTTTTCTTTGTGATTTGCTATAGATTGTGCCCTTTCTCTTCTCGGTGAAGGAAATGGGGAAAAAGATAAATGAGAATTTGTAAAGCAAGTCAGCTTCCAAAGAAAAAATCACTTCCAGATAAGAAGGCAGACCTTCCCCCAGCGTGGCTGCAGGTGAGACAGAAGTCAGTAACCAAGATTAATATTTTAACAAGGATGTAGGCATAAATAACATCATTACCAAATGTAATTTCACAAACCGGAGAGGTTGTGTCTGTGAGTTTTTGCCTGATTAGGCTTTTGGAGGAGGAAGAAGGGAGGCAATAGAAATGCAGTCAGAATTTGATTTTTATCACCTCAGAATTACAGGAAAGAAATGGTGAGCCAGTAGAGCATAAGAATTCGTGTTCAGTATCCCAAGGGAATTCTTTAAGGGCAGGAAAACCTATATAGACTGTACACAATTTAAAACGTACGTTACATGAATCATGCATGTTGGAACTGAATATTCCAAAATCTTTTTTTAATTTTTTAAATTACGTTTATTTATTTTTGAGAGACAGAGCACAAGTGGGGGAGGGGCAGAGAGAGAAGGAGACACAGAATCCGAAGCAGGCTCCAGGCTCAGAGCTGTCAGCACAGAGCCCGATGCGGGGCTCAAACTCACAAATGTGAGATCATGACCTGAGTCGAAGTCTGACACCCAACCAACTGAACCACCAGGTGCCCCTGAATCTTCTAAAATCTTAATCACTGATCTGTAACAACACAAGTTAAGTTCTCAGCATTAGTTTGTTTTTCTTTCATTGCGGTTCACATGCAATCTGCAACATCCACTCATTCAGTTCAGGAGCACGTTTACCATTGTCCGCAGCTCCTTTGTGAACTTTAAAATCTCCTTAGGGGCCTACCTAGCCCATTATACAGATAAGTTGATTAATTTTCAAAAACATTAACTGACAATAATAGATGAGAAGACAAATGAAGCTCCATGACCTTACTTTTCTGCTCAAAATACCCCAAATATATACATCAGTTTGTTCTCTTTGACACAAAACCTTCCTGGTTAAAAATTTCCTATCAAACTCTTACGTACTAGAACAAAAGACCTGTATCTGATACGCTCAGCCTGTCCTTCCACGCACCTCCCCCCCCTCCCCCACATCTCACGGAAACATTTCTTCCTCATTCCACTGCCCCTGAAGGTCCAAGCCCAGGAGGTTCTGAATAGCCTCAGACTCCTTGGAGCACCAGGTTCCAAGAGAGGCTGGACAATTCTTTCAGCCTGTGTCTCAGCATCCCTGACTCCTGGCTTCATCCTGTCACAAGGTCCCATGAATGTCAGGGCCAATGTATGAAAGTCCCCAGATTAATGTTACATGATACACCACACTTTAGTGGCTAATAAGCCACCCCATCATCATCAAAAGCATTTCTGAGCATCTCTTGCTGAAAGCAGTGTATCATCCAGAATGTTTGCAACATTAGTCTGTTTCAGTGGCTGGCCTGGGAAATTTTTTGTGGAGCTGTAGGGTCCTTAAAGGAATTGTAGAGTTAATAGGTTGTCACAGGTCTGGGTGTCACCAAAAGTGTGATCAATCCTAAATTAAGTCATAACATGGAGTGGCCGATGCTGGACCGATCAGAATCTAGAACTAATAAGAGAGAGGTCAGGTTTTGATCCTATTGGAACCAGCCAAGTTCTGTTATGGACTCAGCCACTCCCAGTAACCCTCGGTTACCCTTGGTTCAGGTGGTCATTTACAAATGCCTATTCTTGTTCATGATGGGAAGGCATGTACAAGTGTATGAATGACTTCTTAGAGTTTCTCAGAACTTCTGGAGACAGAAAGCAGACTCAGAGCATGTACTCTACCAGTGATGAGAAAGGGATCCTGGGTTTGGAGGGAAAAGACCTGGGTTTGAATTTAGGGTCCCTATTTCCTTGCATATATCTTGGGCAAAACTATTGATCACAATGAACTCGAATTGCTTCAACTGTAAGATGAGGATAATGGCCACTGCCTACTTTGCAAGGTTATTGGAAAGCTCAAGTTTGGCAATGAATGTGAAAGTGTTTCATAAAAAATCATATACACATATTTGGAATGATTTGTGTTGTATTATTGTCATCATTGCTGGTGCTGATGAGCATACTTAATGTGTATAAGAACCACCTGGAAAACTTGTTAAAATGCAGATTCTAATTCAGTAGGTCTGGGAAGGGACCCAAGAGTCTGGCTGCTTTTTTTTTTTTTTTTTTTTTAATAAAATCCCAGTTGATGCCAATACCGCTGGTCTAGAGACCATCCTTTATGTGGCAGCCACTCAAAACTACTTAGGACCCTTGAAAGTGATGAATGTCTAGAATAATTCCATATATGATTGGGGGTGAGAATCAGAATATCTTAGAGTGTCTATTCTATTTTGGACATAAAGGCAGTTTTTACTTTGCACTGATTGCACACACTGAGAGCATACGAGTGTGTCACACAACTTCCGTTGTGGACTGTTGGATTCTGTTACCATAAACCATAAATGCAATCAAAGAATATTGATGAATGTCCTATACCTTTTTTTTCCTCTAGATATTTTGCTTTGCCTAACTACTCAGCTACTCTTTAGAGAAAATTCAATTTGGCAATTTGTTCTTGGTGGTCCCAAGAAATGATTTCCAGTAGAGAAGAGTTCTGACCGGATGACCTGAGAGGGACCTTTCCCTTCCACGTGTCCACCAGGCCCTGTAGACTCTCAGCAGCTCTGCTCACTGTGAGATTCATCTTTGTCACAAATAGCAAATCACATGCTATAGGATATCACAATCTCATTATGGGATGTCATCTCACAGCACAAATACATTATTTTCACCAGATTTACAGACCACGCAGCCCATGTCACAGCCAGCATGTGATGGATAGGCTCTATCTGGATGCATTTGGGTGTGTGATTTACACATGGCAGGACCCTGGCAGACGTGGACCGCAGCCAGCCCCAGAAGGGCTCTAGAGGAGGTTTCTCCTTCACGGTCTCTTAAACACAAAACCCAGTGGTTGGAAAATGTTGTGGCACCTCCTTTAAAGGAAAGAGATAGAGACTGCTTCAAAAACCTCGCTGTAACACTTTCCTTAGCATCTCGTGTATTTGAATTTAGACCTCACAAACCAAGGGATTGTGGTTGAATTCACACAAGACTTCATTGGATGGGCTGGCAAAGAAAAGTCTGGTATTATATTTCCTACTATGGAAAAACTTCTTTAACAAGATAGTGTATCTTCCATGAGAAAAAGCATTGTGCTGTTGCATTTTGAAATTTCTATGGAGATCAAATGTCATCAAGAAAATAAGGTGTGAGAGAATTACAAGCATCCTTTTACTTGTGGCCACTTATCTCTGGAAAGAGAGAACTGAATCTTATGAAATGAAACAGTATGAATTTCATAGTAGAGACTTTCAGTGCTAAAGGTCCTAAAACCCCTAACATCTTCTATTATACCCTAATCGCTTGCCCACATTATTGTTGCCCAATCTCTGCTTGAATATTTTG
The DNA here is from genome assembly GCF_018350175.1 of Felis catus. Lineage (NCBI taxonomy): Eukaryota > Metazoa > Chordata > Mammalia > Carnivora > Felidae > Felis > Felis catus. The sequence continues at coordinate 75,236,350 of NC_058376.1, forward strand.
GGTACTGGGGAGATCACTATCTCCAAACAATTTTTCTTTTCTTTTTGAAATACTTGGGCCCTTGGAAAGGTCTTACACAGAATAATTCTGTCACACAGTGTCTCTGACTGTCCCCCTCTGGCCCTAGTTCCGAGTCTTAGTGGCTAACAGCATAAGTCTATCGCATCAACTCTCCAGCTCCCCTACCTCTCTAAATTCCACCTCCCCCCAAGCCATAACCCTAATATCTCATATCATTAATGCTATGTTCGTGTGGTCCCTATAGGAAATTCAGTTTTCCAAAGAAGTGACATCATACTTGAGATTAAAGTTATCATTTGTTTCTAATTCGGTTGTGCATGCTTATCAGAGAAAGGAAAAGAGAGAGAGAAATAGAACAGCAAGAAAGAAAAAGAGCAATGCCATGCTAAATTAAGCTGGTGATTCTATCCATCTTTTGCCCCAGTGACTGTGCATCTCAGGATAAGAGGGGATTCTAGTTTCTCTGTTGGACCAGTTCCAAGGTGTCCCTACATATAGGCAACTTATTACACTGGGCATGTTTTAAGTATTTAAGATTGAAAGAACGGATCTACGCCGGCCGACTCCATCTTGTTCTGTGGCCTCCACCTTGAGTGACTATGTCCCCGACATGCCCCCTTTCCAGGAAAATCGCAGAAACCTCAGACCACGCCTCCTCCCCTTGAGTAACCTCCCGCTCACCCATTCAAACTTCCTGATCAAAACACGTCCAGCGACCTGCGTAACAGGACTCCTACCCTTCCCCAGCCAATCGGCTGAGGCCACAGCCATTACCTCACCAACTGCCCCTAGACCCCTATAAAACCTTTGTGCTTTTGAAACTCGCTCTCCCTCTCCGGGATCTCACCGCTGCCTCGTCGGTGCAGGTAGGAGATTGAGCTCGAGCTAGCTCGAATAAAGGCTCTTTTGCTTTTGCATCGGACTCGGCTCCCTGGTGGTCTTTGGGGATCACGAATTCTGGGCATAACAAGATGACTTTTTTTGGTATTGTTATAACATAGCACCTGAACATGAGCCAGCTACTTCATTTGGGAAACTACTAATATTTTACAGATACTAATTTTAAGCTAAGTGTATTAGTTTTCCACTGCTGCTGTAACAATTACAACACATCTAGTGATTTAAAGCAACACAAGTTTATTATCTTATAGCTTTGGATGGTCAGAAGTCTGAGTCTTGCAGGGTCAACTTGATTTTAGCAGGGCTATGATTTTGTCAGTAGGGCTGCGTCTCTTCTGGAGGTTCTAAGCATCCCTGGATTCTCCCAGCATCTAGAGGCCACCTACATGCTCATGGCCTCCTTCTCTGACTCTGTCTCTCCTAACTCCGTCTTACAAAGTCTCCTGTGATTACATGAGGCCCAGTGGGATAATCCAGGCCAACCTCCTCATCTCCAGATTCTTAACCACATCTGCAAAGTCCCTTTTTCCAATTAAGATAACATATTCACAAGTTTCCAGGAGTAGGAGGTGGACTTGGGATGGGAGGAGGCATTAGCGTACTACCAGAAGTTGAAGAAGCAGAAGCAATCGTGCATTTTCTACTATAAAGTGTGTCTTTCCTGAGCGATAAAGATGATAGGCTGAGGAAAGCATAGGCGCCCCAGAGTCTGATCCCAACATCCCTCCTCTTCTGCCTGGCTGGGTCACAGGGTAATTTATCTTCAGAGCTGGGACAAAGGAGGGGGATGAGACCCTCCGGGAGCACAAGGCAAGGCGGCACCCACACTCGGGTGCCAGTCGTACTCACTCACGTGCCCTGAGAGTCAGGGCCTCCTGAAATTTCAAGCCCTGGGACCCTTGCTTGCCTCATGCTTGGCCGTTCATCCCTTTATCTTTCTATGCCTCGGTTTTCTCATCTGTAAAACTGGGATATAAAGTTAATAATCATTGCTCTTTTTCATCCCACTTTTTTTTATTTTGCTTTCCTTTTTTGTAAGAAAGTTATATAAAGGCACTCTGTCACCGGTAAAACGCTAGGCATGCATTTACGACAGCTATGATATTTTTTTTGAGCATGAGGGTAGAAGAAATACTTCCTACTTTTCACCCAATTAATATAAAAGTTAATTCATGTAAATGAAACATATGAAGGCACATGTTTACAAAGACAAATCAGAAAATGCCCAAAAGGAACTGTACTGGTTTATGGCAATGGTTCTTCAACCTTGGCTGCCCGCTGGAATCACCCAGGGAGCTTTCCAGAGCACTGATGCCTGGGTCTCATCCCCGGACACTCTCATTTAATTGGTGTAGGGGGCAGCCCAAGCACTGGGATTTTTAAAACTCCCCAGCTGACTCTAATGTGCAGCCAAGGTTGAGAAGCGCTGGTTAATGACGACTTTAGAAGCCTCAGAAATGTGTTTTGAATTGATTTAAATTTTATGGACAGTAGAGAACACACTTTTCATATTTGCAGAGGGTATGCCGTAGAATCAACATGACCGGCAAAATTCACAAAATCATATTCTGATTCATATACAAAACCATTCTGTTAATGTATAGGAGGTATCTAAACATCAAAGTGAAACCTAATGCTTATTTTTGCCCCAAATTAAATATTACAGATGAGTAAAAGAAGAGCAGCCTAATATAATGTTTCCTTCATAGATTAAGTCCTATCTTGGCCCAGGCAGTGCTTCTAAAGATAATTTCTTTAGTGTTTTTATTTATTTTTGAAAGAGAGAGAGAGAGAGAGAAAGCAGGGGAAGGACAGAGAGAGAGAGGGAGAAACAGAAACCGAAGTAGGCTCCAGGCTCTGGGCTGTCAGCACAAAGCCTGACACAGCGTTTGAACCCACAAACTGTGAGATCATGACCTCAGCTGAATTCTGACGCTTAACCAACCTGGCCACCCAGGCGCCCTGGCCCGAGTAGTATTTCTAGATAGTAGCACATTAGAACCTGCTGAAGAGCTTTGAAAATGCCCTAACAGTACCTCAGATCAGATAAGTTAGAAGCTCTGAGGGTGAGACCCAGGGATCCAATTTTTTTAAATTTCCCCAGGTGACTTCCATGTGCCAACAAAGTCAGAACTCCTAACGTAATTCAGTAAAACTCAAAAGCAGTGTGACCAGCATTTATTGAGAACAGGCCATTTCTTGTCAGGAACTGCAAAGAGGTTGCTTCCTACCCTCAAGTGGCACCTAGTCTTGGGGCACCTGGGTGGCTCAGTCGGTTAAGTAAACAACTGTTGATTTCGGCTCAGGTCATGATCTTACGGTTTGTGAGTTCGAGCCCCGCATCCGGCTCTGCTGACAGCATGGAGCCTGCTTGGGATTCTCTCTCTTTCTCCCTCTCTCTTCCCCTCTTCCACTTGCACACACACACACTCTCTCTCTCCCTCAAAATAAATAAATAAACTTAATAAAATAAATGCTCTCTGTTTAAAAACACACAAAAAGAGGCACCTAATCCTGTGAAAAAGAAAAATATGGCAACATATAGTTAATAAAGCTAAGAACAAGATGCAGTGAGCATATAGAGAAAGACAGGCATGCCATTTCTCCTTTGACGGGGCCTGGAAAAGAGGAACTGAGCAGACCACTTCAAAGTTCAGTGAGGGATTTGGCGAAGGTGAGAGCTGACCCAGGGCCATGGTGAGAAGAGAACTTCTAGATGACGGGGCACATGCAGAGGACCAGAAGCCAAAATGAAAGGAATTGGCCATATCATAGAGCATCACTAACGTTCTCAGAATTACCATAGAATTGTCTACACAATGTCTTATTGAATAGAGAATACATTAGCACTCATCAAACTATTTAAACTCAATTCTTGAAATACTACTCAGAATTAAAGGGATCCAACTGCTGATGAACACATAAGAAGGATGCATCTCAAGGGAATTGTGCTGTGTGGACATAGCCAATCTCAAACCACTACATACTGTATGATCCCATTTATATAACAGTCTTGAAATGACAGAATTATAGAGCTAAAGAAAAGATTTAAGATTCCCAGGGGTTAAGGATGGGAAGGGTGGAGAGGAGGGGGTGGTGTTAGAAAGAGAGAGATCATAGTAGTGATAGATTCATTATGTACTTGATTGCAGAGGTTATATCAATCTCCACATGCAACAAAAAGGCAGAGATTGATACACTCCCATCACACCAGTGGCAATTTCCTGATTTTGAGATTGTGCTACAATTACATAAGATGTAACCATGGGGAAAACTGAGGGAAGGAGGCACTGGAACTTCCAATGAATCTATAGATATTTCAAAGTAATTTTTTAAATAAACTAATAAAATAAAATAGATTGTTACAAAAGAAACCCCACAATTATAATATTACTGTGATTCGAAAGGCAGTTTAGGACCCCAAAAAGAGTGACACAAAATTTCTTGGATTTCCTTTTATTCTTTCACTCTCTCCTTGTTTCTCTTTTTCTTACCTTTCTGTCTTCCTTTCCCCCTTCCTTCCTTTCTCTTACTTTTTTCTTCTGTTTTCCTCTCTTCCGAATCTCTTTTCCAAAATTACAGCTTGCAGAATACATTTTAAGATTATTCCAGGCAATTAAAAGGAGGGGAAAAAACAATAAAGGCCCTAAATGATAGAGAAAAGTTAGTGATGTTCCAATAAGTCTCAGTAGTTACTGGCTACAAGCCCATTCTGAAAATTTAGTTTATAATTTACACAGCAGGATACTCACATGCTATTTTATTAATATGCTAACTTCAGGCTAAAATAAGAACCAAATAACATCTCAGTTACAGCTCCTTTAGCTCCTTTAATCTAATGGTGACATATTAACAGCAAAGAATAAACTTTGGGGATGAGAAAGAAAATGCAGCTAAAATTTTAGAGGTCAGAATGTGCATATGTTTACACACTTGATTACAGACTGACATTTTATGTTTTGCTTAAAATTTGCTCATATAACAAAAAATAAAGTGGTTCTCTATCGAGAGAACTCCTATACTAACCCCCCTGATGTATCTAATAAGGATAGGTACCTCTGTTGTAGCTAAATGCTCTTGAGAAATTATCTGTAGAGCAAGTCACATCTGTCCGCTGACTTCCATGTTAATAACAAAAACGTTTGCTCTAACAGTTCTTGTTGGTGAGAAGTGGAGTGATCAGAATCTCCCCCAACGACTGGCAGCAGGCTCAGGCCTCATTCTGAACAGGGCTCAAGGTATGTATTCCCTGCTCTTCCCCCTCAATGACTGATATTCTAGAAAATAGGAAGATGCTCAAACTCAGAGCCCTCAGCACCTCTTCTGTGAGATACGAGTGCTGTCAAATCATTCGTTGGTCTTCAAATGGCATAATTCATGCTCCCAAGTAAACAGGAAACATACATATAAACTTATTCTAAGGGATAAATGGGGTTTGTTGAACAATGAAAAGGCAATAGAACCTTTTCTTTTACAAAGGAAATTACATACTTTAGAAGAACTAAAAATATCTTCTTTTTTTTTTTTTTTTTTTTTTTTTTTTTTTTTTTTAAATTTTTTTTCAACGTTTATTTATTTTTGGGACAGAGAGAGACAGAGCATGAACGGGGGAGGGGCAGAGAGAGAGGGAGACACAGAATCGGAAACAGGCTCCAGGCTCCGAGCCATCAGCCCAGAGCCCGACGCGGGGCTCGAACTCACAGACCGCGAGATCGTGACCTGGCTGAAGTCGGACGCTTAACCGACTGCGCCACCCAGGCGCCCCAAAAAATATCTTCTAATTAAAGGGAATATGAATATCCCCTAAGGAAAAAGGAGTAGCTAATTATACTAAGAAATTTAATGAGATTATCACATACCTTAATGGTTCTAGAGTCACTACGGACTTTTTTTCTAATTGTTGGGGTAATCTGTACCTTTGATGACTTAGAGAAAATAGATAGTTTTCCACTAGGTTATTGGAAAACTATCAAGTTCCTCCAACTCAAAGTGCTCAAATAAAGCCAAATCACAACAAAATCTAGAAAACAAGGTGGCAATATAAAGAGATCCTGAGCCTTCTTGGAAGTGAAATATAAAGCAGGTGTGCCAAGAGCTACTTTCAAAAAATGAAACCCTGCCCCAAGTTTCAGATGCCAGAATGCATGGAGCAGCCCGTCATGCACGCGTTTCCTGCTGGCAGCAATGTGATGTGATGTGATGTGATGTGATGTGGTGGGGAGCCAAGCCAGAAGGCTCAGAGGACACAGAGGACCCACTCTATCACTGGAGACCTCTGCAGCCTGGCAGAGACTTTCTTTCCAGCCACTCTCTTGTTTTCTCTTGTCCAACTCTCCTCACTCAATTACCCTCAATTCTCTGATATGTCTCACCCAGTGATCTCCATTCTCTGTGCCTCTCCCATGGCAGGTATTACCTCTGCTGGAAAGGCTTCCTCACTTAGTCAGATCTCTTTGTTGAGCATCGGCTATCTGCCCAGGGCAGAGGAAAAGCTAGACAGGGCTCCTGCCTTGACAGAGCTTAACTGTTAGTGGGGGGTACAAGTAAGCAAATAATTAAACAAGATAATTTTAGAGTCTACTAGGAGCTATGAAGGAAATCAATAGAGCAACATGATAGAGAGCAGCTGGGGCCAAGAAGCAGGGCCACTCACAACAGGGCATCAGGGAAGGCATCTCTGAAGAGGCAACGTTAAAATGAGAACTGAAGAATACAAGGAAGCCTGCTGTGCAAAGAACAGGAGAAGAGCTCCCAGACACAGGAAGAGAAAATGTGAAGGCTCTGCAGTGGGAATGGAATTGGTAAACTCGGGCAGTTGAATTGAAATAAGAATGGCCAGAATAGAAGTGATTCCAAGTGAGGCCAGAGAGGTGGGATTACACAGGGTCAGGTAGGATCTACAAGGCCATGGAAGGGAATTTGCATTCTTAGTGAGATAGGAAGTCACTGAAGAACTTAAAGCAAAAGAATATTATGATCAAATTTATATTTAAAAAACATTTCTCCAGAGAAAGTAGTACAGAGAAAGCATTTTAATGGGGTGGAGGTGTTGGGAGGGGGCAGTTAGAAGCAGCAAGATCTGCTCGGAAGTTACTGCCACAGACCAGATAAGAAAGAATGGTGGCCTGGACTAAGATGGTAATTTTAGGGATCAAAGAAAATAAATGGGTTCTAGTTATATTTTGAATATAGAATCAACAGTTCTTCTAAAAGGATTTGTCTTGAAGGATAAGAGAAATGTGAAATACAGAATCACTTGTGGTTTGGGGACTTGAACGCTGAGATGATGGTGGCACCATCTAATGAGGTGAGAAAGACTGGGGGAGAAAAAGATTTGGGGAGGAAAATGGGAGCCATATTTTGGACATTGAAATATCTGTGACACATCTAAGTGGAGATGTCAAGCAGCAGTTTTGATGGGAATGAAGCATAAAGCAGGAGTGAGTTCCGATCCTCATTGCTGAAATCAAAATCCCACCCATTTGGTTTTCTCTCTACATTTAAATATTGATACTTCTGGAACATAAGCTCCAGGTATCTCTTCTTCCAGAAAATATTGACATGTGTGTACAAAGACACATGTACTAAGATATTTATTGTAGCATCGTTTGTGATAGCAAAAAATTGAGATCCACCTAAGTATTCACAAAAAAAAGAGAGTGCTATATAAACCATGCAGTACATCCATAACAGGGAATCTCTGTCAGTAGCTAACGGAGAGTTCTAGTGTTATGAAATGAGAAGATCACAAGCTATGTTTTTAAGTAAAAAGGAAAAGTCAAGTTATAGAATTACATATAATATAATCACATTTATGGGAACAAGTGGCATTATGTGAAGATAAATACATGTATATGCAAATGCAATAAAGACGTGACTCCATAAAATTACATCTGGAAAGGAGAAGAAGAGTAGGTGGGAAGTAGGACTAGGATTCTTTATTCTACTCAAGTAATGTTGGAATATTTCTAAGAAAAATATATAATAATGTATAATTTTAATATTTTAAATAATGCTTAAACCAGTACATCCTACCCGTTGACCTCAAAAATAATGGAATCCTCCTCTTTTATTTTACAGAAGAGAGAAGCAAGACCAGAGAAGTTGAAGTAACTTGTTAAATTCGCACAGCTAGTTGAGACTGAACACAGGTTTCCTGGTGGGCGAGGCTACCCGGGTCTCAGAGATGTTGACCTGTGTGTTGGTTCGAGCTGCTATAACAGAGTACCAAGAGACTGGGTAGCTTTCTAAACAAAGAATATTTGTTTCTCACAATTCTAAAAGTCCAAGATCAAGGTGCCAGCATGGTCAATTTCTGGTGAGAACTCTCTTCTGGATGGCAGCCTGCCAACTTCTTTTTTTTTTTTTTTTTTAACATTTTAATTTATTTTTGAGACAGAGTGAGACAGAGCATGAACAGGGGAGGGTCCGAGGGAGAGGGAGACACAGAATCTGAAACAGGCTCCAGGCTCTGAGCTGTCAGCACAGAGCCCGACATGGACTGGGAGATCATGACCTGAGCCGAAGTCGGACGCTTAACCGACTGAGCCACCCAGGCGCTCCACAGCCTGCCAACTTCTTGTTGTATCCCTCCCATGGCAGGAAGACTAAGAGACCTCTCTGGCCTCTCTTTTATTTATTTATTTTTATTTATTTATTTATTTATTTATTTATTTAAATTTTTTTTTCAACGTTTATTTATTTTTTGGGACAGAGAGAGACAGAGCATGAACGAGGGAGGGGCAGAGAGAGAGGGAGACCCAGAATCGGAAACAGGCTCCAGGCTCTGAGCCATCAGCCCAGAGCCCGACGTGGGCCTCGAACTCCCGGACCGCGAGATCGTGACCTGGCTGAAGTCGGACGCTTAACCGACTGCGCCACCCAGGCGCCCCTGGCCTCTCTTTTATAAGGACACTAATCCCACTTATGAGGGCTCCACCCTCATGCACTAACCACCTCCTGATACCATCACATTGGAGGTTTAGGATTTCAACATGAAAATGTTAGAGGGACACAAACATTCATGCGTAGCAACAAGTTAGTATGTTTTGTTAGCATTTGTGCAAGTTTAATTTCATTTGTTAAGTATATATCTGGCTATACTGTATGGATTTTGAGGATTAAATGCAGGCAGTTATTTTCTATATAAAGAGTGGATGTGTATTTCTCTCAAGCTGTGGAAGGAAGAAAGGATGGATCCAAGGAATTTGGAATAAGCCAGAGAGGAGAACTCCATGAACCACCAAAGGACTGATTGGAACCTGTGAACACCTGTGTGCATGCACCCACAGGCAAAGCAGAAAGAGGACCCCACAGTTTGAGGTAAACTGATGAACTAGCTACATGTCCTAAGGAAATAACTGATGGCCAAGACCCACTTTCCTCCCCACCATGTCCTGAGAGATGATGCCTCAGCATGATACTACTCATTAGATGTCAATTTCAAGGCATAATGAAGCAGACCATGAACGGAGGCAGATTTTTTTTTGTCATCAAGATTGGATGGACATGAGAATGGCAAAGCGTGATGCAAGAGAGAGGAAGAGACCGGAAGCTAAGAACAAGGTGCGTCTCTGTGGTTTTGCCTTTTGGTTTTTTGTTGGTTTTTGGTTTTTGGTTTTTGGTTTGCTTTGCTTTCGGTTTGGTTGGTTGGTTTGTTGGTTTTTACCCCCTGGTTGTGTTTCATCCGGTCTGAGGCCACTGGTTCTTTCAAGCGGAGGGATCCCTCCCGCCATGGCAGCCCGCCCTCTCACCACCTCTTACTGCTCCCTGTGGAGGAGAGGTGGTGTGTTTGGCTGGTTAGGCCTAAGCAATGAACCCACGTAATCTTTGCTCCTTCTTTCCTTTTCCCCTCTGAAGTCTTTTCTGTAGGAAGCATGCATCGTTCGGCTCTGCTTCTCTGTGTCCTGAGTTTTAAAAAGGGAGATGTTCCTAACTGGGGCAGGGCCCATGTGGTCTTTCTGCTTGTGAAGTTTAGTATTAGTTAACTCACTAGCCCATAAATAGAAACTACATTCTCTAACGTCAACTTCATGAATAATAAAAATAACATGTTGGTTATTGAGGAGGGCACCTGTTGAGATGAGCCCTGGGTGTTGTGTGGAAACAAATTTGACAATAAATTTCATATAAAAAAATGCAAACTCACAGAAGTATATGAATGCAAATTAAAAAAAAATAACATGTTGGCCTCCAACCTGCCTTACTCTAAAGTCTTACATGCCCCTTGGTTCAGAACTCGAGTGGACAAGAGGGCCCGTTTACGGGGCCTGTTCCAACCGGACCAATGACCAGTGGAATGGCAGGGAACAGTCCTCTCATCCAAATGGATTTGGCATGGATGACTTGGGACTTTGTGGGGCACACTGGCTGACACTAGTCGACTGAGAAGTATTCAAATCAGAAGAAAATCAGCATATTTTTTTTTAACATTTATTGAACACATGTCACTGTAGAAATAAATATTGTTATTATTGGAGATTTGTGTGCACTTAATGTAATTAAAATATTTTTATTGCCATGAAAATAAATCTTACTGCCTAAGACTTAAGTGTTAGAGAAATACCAGCTCATCCATCCAGTCTGCCTTGCTGTCACCTGCAAGATATGCTTCCTCCTGCCTCAACTCCTAAAATGCTTCCTTTGTATCACTCAAGCCAGTTACCACAAACAGCCTTCCATAGCAGCAGCTCTGAATATGTCTTCCCTCCCATCTCTAGTGTTGTTAGCTCTGCAGCCCAGGCACCTTATCTTCTTCATGGCTGTGTGCTTTGCAGCATCTATTATAGAGACTTGCAGTTTGTAGATAGCAAGGAAATTTAGTTTTAAAATGTTTAAAAGCAAAAAGGTCATAAACCAAAAGGCTTGGAGTTGATGGCAAATCATATCATGTACTTTTCTTCTTCACAGCCATTTAATTACATATTTAAAAATCGATGGACATCAAGGACAGGAGAAATTCCTAAAGAGCAGCCTTAGGCAGTTGAGGAAGGTGCAAAGAGGGAGGTGTCTCTTGTCCTATGTTAGTGCATGGTTTTCACTATCTCTCAGCCTTGATAATTCATATTTCTTAGGGCACCTGGGTGGCTCGGTTGGTTAAGCATCTAACTCTTGGTTTTGGCTTAGGTCATAATCTCAGTTCGTGGGTTCGAGCCTCTCATCAGGCTCTGTGCTGATGGTACAGAACCTGCTTGGGATTCCGTCTCCCTCTCTCTCTGCCCTTCCTCTGCTCTCTCTCTCTCTCTCCCTCTCTCTCTCTTTCTCTCTGTCTCTCAAAAATAAATAAATAAACATTAAGTAACAATTAAAAAAATAACCCATATTTCTCAGGCTTTTATACCCCATCAGCATATGCAGGGGCCCACTCCCCTACAAAGTCCTTCCCCCCCATCACCATTCCCAAATGGGTATCTTTGGTGAATTCCTAAATATCCCTATCAATGCCCAAAAAGCCTCTTGAAAGTTACATGGTACCTTGCACTGCCACACCTGCCTCAGTCTCTGACTAACGCTCCAAAGCCCTTTCTCTCAGGGCTCCCTAAGCTGCCAGAGGTGCAAAGGGAGAGTAGGATCCTCCTGCATGCTGAGGAAACTATCTCACTTCCCCATATCACAGCATATGGGTCCAAAGGAGGGATGCTTATGTTTATTGTCTCCTGGAGAACATTAGGGAAACAGTCCCTCCAGCTTCGCCTGGAGTCCCTTGTAAACCTCTTCCTCATTCTCTTTCAGAAGAAAGAATAGTCCTTCATGAAAATTCATGCTCCAAAAACCTGCTCTCACTTTAGTGGGGTCCCAAAGTACTTAAATAAGAACTCTCCCTCCATCAGGGATTCTTTGCTTCAGGCCCTGCCTTACCCTGTACTGATTGGCCAGAGAAACAGCATGGAGCCTCAAAGCCCCTAAGAAGTCATCCCAAATTAACCATGCACTTCATCCAGCTCTGAGCCTTGGGGCTGACAAACCTGTCTTTCCCAGTTCCATCTCAGTGCTCACATAGGCGAGTCATTGCCCGGATCCACAGCTCATCAACACAGTGGAGTGGGATTTGATGAAGGAGGGTGAGAACATTGAAAAGAGCCCAGGGTAAATGTGAACTCCACAGTCCGTCACTCTAGTCCCAGACCTGCTGCTACGTTCCAACCATCTTGGAAATGGGAGTAGCCTCCTCCCTTAGTTCCCTCCCCCTTTTCTTTGCCCACCTGTACATAAGGTGGTTGTACCTGGAGATCACACTGACACACTAAGAATACATATAGCTTATCTAATATTAATAGTAAACATTATTGTTTGTCCTTGTTTAGTCTCATTTGATCATTCGGACAGAGCCCATGCTCACTCATGCAAAGCTTGATGCCATTTAAAATTGTACGAACCCTGGGGCTCCTGAGTGGCTCAGTGGATTGAGCGTCTGACTTCAGCTCAGGTCATGATCTCGTGGTGTGTGAGTTTGAGCCCCGTGTCGGGCTTTGTGCTTACAGGTCAGAACCTGGAACCTGCTTCGGATTGCGTGTCTTCCACTCTCTCTGCCCCTCCCCCACTCGTGCTCTGTCTCTCTCACTCTCAAAAATGAATAAATATTTTAAAAATTTAAATATTTAAAATTGTATAAACCCAGGAATACTAATGTTGAAAGTCCCATTCATATCCTTTTAGGCTAAGAAAATAGCTTGTCACATGCTCACTGCCTCAGACAAAGCCAAGGGCTGAGAAAAAACTAAGTAGGAGCAACATTTCCTCTTCCTGGTGGAACATCCAAACCTGTGGCAGAAATTCAGTAGCCAAGCAACTATTTCTGTCTTAAGCCGTGATCTTTTCCTTGGCTGAAGAAATGCACTGAAGCACTGGGTTTTATCTGACACTTGGTGAAAATCATGTTGCAAGAGGAATAATAGAACTGGGGTTTGCATTGCAAAGGAGCCAAAATCAGCCCTTGACTTGAGCTGCAGGAGTCCTACCCGTTGCACAATTCACACACGTGATAAATTACACCCTTACTTCTCAGTGAGAAGCTGGGCTCAAACTCATTACATTAATTTTATTGATTTATAGTCTGTGTGAGATAAAAGTCATGTGATTGCATGGCTAGCCCTGGTAATATTCCATGTTCCTTGACAGGTTTTGTGATAGGTCGAAGAGTTATTTTTTCCCCTAGGCCGTATCTTAAACAGCCAACCTCAGCGTTTTTGCAAGAGCTCAGGGATGCGAGAGATCTTGTTGGTTGTGCACATCAACTCTCTTTCCCCAGCACAGTGATTCACACTTTCTGGAAACTTCTCCTCTAAACATCATACAACTTAGGGGAACACATCTAAGTGGCAGGCAACCCAAGACCAACACAAACCCCTTTGATTTTTAGATAGCTCCAATGGTTAGAAAGTGCTTAAGAATCATGACTCTAGGGGCACCTGGGTGGCTCAGTCGGTTGAGCGATCGACTTCAGCTCAGGTCATGATCTCACAGTTTGTGAGTTTGAGCCCCACATCGGGCTCTGTGCTGACAGCTCAGAGCCTGGAGCCTGCTTCAGATTCTGTGTCTCCCTCTTTCTCTCTCTGCTCCTCCCCTACCCATTCTCTGTCTCAGAAATAAACATTTAAAAAAAATTTTTTTAAAAAGAATCATGTCTCTAAAATCAGTCTTCCTACCCAGATTCCAAAATGTTACTAACTTATAAACTCTTCACCCACCTCCTCCTCACAGATAGTAAATAGTTGATAAACAATAAGTACTACATGGGTATTAGACTGAAGCGGTTCATCGTATTATATATTAAAATCATGGATGCTGGAGGAAGGCAAGGCCTAAGGTGAGGCGTAACCTTCGGCAAATCATTCTCTAAGCCTTAATTTCCTCAATGTGGAAAATGATAGCTTCAACCTTACAGTGTTGAAAGGATTAAGTGAGATCATGCAAGGCAAGCACTTCGGGTAATGGCTGACAGGAAGCACTCAAAATATTTAGTTGTTATTAATATTACTGTTAACAATTATTTCTAGCAATGCTCCCCTCAATTGAAAAACCGTCAGATACATATACTTGAAAGGAGACATACAAAATAACCTGCTGAGAGAGAACAATAGAAAACTTCCAACTGATAGCAAGAACTCTGGCCTGGTCAGCTCCTAATCTCTTGTGCATAACATAGTCCCTGGTACTTTTCTACATCCTTTGGGATATTGGACTTATTTTTACTATTACTTATATTATGGATATCTGAATCTATCATTTCTACCATCAGTGGTCATAATGTTGGAAGGGGCCTTGGAGATTAAGGGCATCCTCTGTGTTTTACATATATTGAAAGTAAGGCCTAGGGAGAGGGAGCAATATGGCCAAGGTCATCCAGTTTCTTAGTAAAAGAACTAAAACTGAAAAATGACTTCTGATTCCCAAGATAGAATTCCTCTTACTCTACCATACTGTTAGTAGATACCAAGAAATCCATCAATGTATGATATCTTTGGCATTTCAGAGCTCTATTCTGTAAGTAGATGTGTAGCCTTTCTTCATATGTGCTAGAGGAATTTAGGGAGATATTGGCTATCCTTTCCCTCCCTTCCCCCCACCCTAGTTCTTTCCAAATTTTCTACTGATCACCCTCTTAAATTATATCACTTGCATGAATCTGGCCTCTTTGTTTTTTTTTTTTTTTAAGTTTTTTTTTTCAACGTTTTTTATTTATTTTTGGGACAGAGAGAGACAGAGCATGAACGGGGGAGGGGCAGAGAGAGAGGGAGACACAGAATTGGAAACAGGCTCCAAGCTCCGGGCCATCAGCCCAGAGCCTGACGCGGGGCTCGAACTCACGGACCGCGAGATCGTGACCTGGCTGAAGTCGGACGCTTAACCGACTGCGCCACCCAGGCGCCCCGAATCTGGCCTCTTTGAATGCAGGTGACAGAAAACAAACTTGAACTAATTAAGGCAAAGGGAAATTATTTGGAAAGACTGCCAAGTGTCTTCCAGAACTTTAGGAAGTTTTGACTTTGGAAAGGAAAGAAACTTCTGGGGCTCATGGACCTTCTGCCTAGAGTACTTCCATTAATACAATGTGACTCCACTGGCACCCAGTCTCTGTGTCTTTTGTTCTTAGTTTTAAGTGAGAGAGACAGAGAGTTGGACAGAGAGACAGACAGAGAGAGAATAGATGGGCACAGCTTAGGTCCTGTCTACCCATGGACCAATTTGCTATTGTAAGTTAGAAGGTTACCCATTGTGTAGCTCAGCTAGAGACCTCCCTCTCCTAGGCATGATAGGCCCTATCTGGAAAACAGGGAATCATTGTGAGAAAAGAAGCTTCCCCAGGAGGTGTGTATGACATTCCATTTGTATCTCCCCAAGTAGATTGTGAGTCTGTAGAAGATAGGGACTATGGCAATTTCATCTTTATACAGTGTTTTCAAACATCTTCTTTGCCCTGTGCGTACTAACCCTCCAATGAATATTGGTGGATTTGAATGCATTAGATCTGCAATTTCTCTTGATTCAGAAATATCAAACCAAGTTGATATTGACCAAAAAAGAGACCTCTGTTATGTTTTTGGTCACATGGAAAACCTCCAACACAAGTAATACACCGTGGCTCCAAGAAAAGCTCTCCTGACCATGTTCCCTGCTCCAGCTCCTTGTAAGGATAGAGCCTTTCTTTCTTAGGCAACCTTCCTACTGGAAATGTCTCTTCCTGACAGCCTGGCGCTTCCCCACAGCCCTGTCTTCTGTGGTTGAAATGGAGCCCTGCTGTGCTTGGGTCATTAGGGTTCTCATCTTGCCTCTTCATATGACAGATATCAAGAGGACATGTTCTTTTCTCCTGAGAAAAAGCCCCAATTAAATATGCTCATTAAAGCCCTGTGATTCCCTTGCTTTCTTCAAATGCATAACAAAAATGAATCACTTTCTGCTGACCTGAAGCCTGGCCAGGGAGTGCTTGGCCCAGGCCAAGGTGTGGGCTGACTGCCAGAACCTTGTGGGATGTCCTAGGCAGTTTGCACTGTCAAATGCCAGACTGTCGCTGCTGCCCCTCCAGCTGGTTATCAGATGCTGGCAGGCGACTGCATGAAGAACCCCCAACAAAATATCACAGTTTACTCAGAATCAAAAGAGTGATAACAAATTAAGGTGAAATGGAGTTCAAATCTGTCCAATTCCTCCCTTAATTGGCCACATCTACCATTCCTGGCTTTTTAATTATAGGCTATGATGCAGTGTGGTGGGTAGGAAGGCATAAGACAGGAAGCAGAACAACTGAGTTGCCCACGGACCCTGTCACTAGCTAGTTGCATAATCTCTCAGCTTCAGGTATGTTGTGGGAAGAGAAGATTCTACTCATACCTTGCAGTTCACAGACTTGATTTTAAAATATGATCTCAACAAATTTTCCTACTACTGATACAACCACTTCTGTTAGCTAATATTTATAAAATATTTACTGTGTCAGACACTGTTATGTGTTTAATTACTATGTATACACTCATGTAATCCTTTTAACAACCCTTTGAAGAAACTTAGTAATATTATTTTTCCTATTTTACAGATGAAGAAACTGAGATTTAAAGAGTGAAATAACTCAATCAAGGTTACGTCAGCCAGTAATGACAGAGCTTCAGAACCCATGTTCTTTTTTTTAAATATAATTTATTGTCAAATTGGTTTCCATACAACACTCAGTGCTCACCCCAACAAGTGCCCTCCTCCCTGTCCATCACCCACTTTCCCCTCTCCCCCAGCACCCATCTACCTTTAGTTTGTTCTCAGTCCTTAAGAGTCTCTTATGGTTTGCCTCCCTCCCTCTCTGTAACTTTTTTTTCCCCTTCCCCTCCCCCATGGTCTTCTGTTAAGTTTCTCAAGATCCACATATGAGTGAAAACATATGGTATCTGTCTTTCTCTGCCTGGCTTATTTCGCTCAGCATAATACCCTCCAGTTCCATCCACATTGCTGCAAATGGCCAGATTTCATTCTTTCTCATTGCAAAGTAGTATTCCATTGTATATATAAAGCACATCTTCTTTATCCATTCATCAGTTGATGGACATTTAGGCTCTTTCCACAATTTGGCTATTGTTGAAAGTGCTACTATAAACATTGGGGTACATGTGCCGTTATGCATCTGCACTCCTGTATCCTTTGTGTAGATTCCTAGCAGAGCAGTTGCTGGGTCATAGGGTAGTTCTATTTTTAATTTTTTGAGGAACCTCCACACTGTTTTCCAGAGCGGCTGCATCAGTTTGCATTGCCACCAACAGTGCGAGAGGGTTCCCGTTTCTCCACATCCTCTCCAGCATCTATAGTCTCCTGATTTGTTCAGTTTAGCTACTCTGACTGGCACGAAGTGATATCTCATTGTAGTTTTGATTTGTATTTCCCTGATGAGAAGTGACATTGAGCATCTTTTCATGTGTCTGTTGGCCATCTGGATGTCTTCTTTGGAAAAGTGTCTATTCGTGTCTTCTGCTCATTTCTTCACTGGATTATTTGTTTTTTGGGTGTGGAGTTTGGTGAGATCTTTATAGATTTTATATATGCTTTTAATAGCTGTGGTATCTCAGTAATATCTCAATTGACTGGAACCAATGTGGTGATGCTAAGCTTCCTTCTTGGCCTCCTTCTGCCGTAAACACTTTCTGTTCCTAAGTACATCAATTTATCTCCTTGAAATTAGTTCACTGTTTCTGCACTAACTGGCCACTTCTGAAATCTTTGTCCCATTTAAAAATCAGTGCACTTCTGTCTTCTAAAAATCACTGAGGTATAGCTAGTCTGCATTTGCTGTGATCTCTGTAAATTCACCATCTCTCATTCTCATTTGGCAATGAATGTGTTGTCTCATTAAGTCATGACTTTTATTATTATCATTTATCTCTTGATCATCTTTGGCTATTTATGTCTTATCTCACTAACCAGATTGAATACCTTGAAGATGAGGACATGAATCATACTTCTTTAGACTACTCTTAGCCCCAGCACGATGTTTTATGCCAATCAGTAAATGTTAACTGGGTTTGGTATAGCTTCTTCCCCAGCTTCAGCCTGAACTATATTCCTCATTAGTTTGTGTCTATATGACTGTAGATGCCCTCTTTGGAAACTATGGTATTAGAATTGACAGCAGGAAGTCTCATGGCTTTCACTGTTCAGGAAGGACCAGGAAAGTGCACCCTGTCCTACACCCATGTTACTGTGCCAGCCTATGTATGTTACTTGGGCCAGAGCTTTACCATGTCTGCACACTTCCTTGTATCTTATGGTATCAAGGCAAGCTTTTCTGGGGATATCAGCCAAGAAAAAACAGCTGGCAAATGTGGAAAAGATGGTACCAGGCACCTGGCCCACTTAGATCAGCTTTCTGTGCCAGCTTCACATTTTGCATCAAGGCCTACCTTGAAAATAGGGAGTGACTGTATGTTCTCTTCTCTCCAAAAGCTGATCTGTCAGTGCCAGTTTCATAATAGGCATCTGTTGAGCTGTCTGTCCACAGCACCTGCAGCTTAAACAGCCCAAACCAGAGGTTGCAAGATCTTGGCACTCCCAGAGTATGATGGCAATGCCAAGAGCTGAGGGGTTGATGAGTGTCCAAATTATCTTGTCACCTCCTCTTTGAGGTTCCAACACCCTAGTGCTGAAAGTGAAGCTGAAAAGTTTTCCAGGTGAACTGTATTATTGTAATTTACAAACATCATGTATTTCACCAAATAGAGGAGATACAAAGGGATTCAGCAAATTGTGCAGAGCTCAATATTTTCAGAGAGGATGTTGTCTTTTATTGCTTCCACAATACTGATTTATTAACGACCTTCAATGTGCTTTTAGTAGCCAGCTGCTCCCCAGTTTCACTGACAAGATAAGATAAACCAACTTTGGCAGCAGCAAGAAGAGAAAGTGCTAGCTATACTTTTTAAATTGTACTCCTCTTAAGACTGCTTTGGAGGAGGTGGTGAGCAGGGAGGGCTCTGAACAGGGGAAATAGTAACAATGGTGGCAAATATAAAACATTTTTATTAATGTTTAAATCCCTGTAAAGAGAATGGATGTTCTAAAACAAAAATAATAACAATAAACTGTAAGGTTTGTAATACCTGTAGGAATTAAATGTATGACAATAATAGCACAGAGTCCAAGAGGAAAGAAGGTACATTCTTGTAAGATCTGAATACTTGATGTGCAGTGGTATAATGCCACTTGGAGATAGACAGGAGGAAGTTCCATATGAATACAATAAAACAAAAAGCAGCCATTAAAATAAAACAGCAAAGAATTATAGCTAATTTGCCAACAAAAATATATAATGAAATAAAATCTTTTAAAAAATAATCACATAATCCAAAAGAACGGAGAAAAAGAAGAGAAAAGTAACAAACAAAAGATAGGACAAAGAGAACTGAAAGAGCAGGATAGAAGATTTAAACTCCATCACATTGATAATCATATTAAATGTAAATGATCAAAACACCCCAATTAAAAGACAGAAATTGTCAGATTGGATTAAAAAAGCAAGACCCAACCATATGGATACAAGAAACTAGTTTAAATATAGAAATGTAAACAAGTTAAAAGTATATTGTTATTTATTTTAATTGCAGTATAGTTAACATACAGTGTACAGTACTAACATTAAATGAGGGCGTGGGGGAATGCTGGAGTGGCTTAATTAATAGCAGATCAGGAAGATTTCAGGGCAACGAATATTACCAAGGATAAAGAGGATCATTTCACCATGGTAAATGGACCAATTTATCAAGTCAAAACAACAATCCCAAATGTTTATGCACATATACCAGACTCAAAAACCTAAAAGAACTGCAAGAATAAATAGACAAAGATAAAAAATCTTCCCAAACAAAAACTAAAGGAGTTTGTGACCACTAAACCAGCCCTGCAAGAAATTTTAAGGGGGACTCTCTGAGAGGAGAAAAGACAGAGTAGCCATACTTATATCTAAATTTTAAAATAAAGACTGTAACGAGATGAAGAGGGGCATTATACCATAATTAAGGGGTATATATACCAAGAAGATCTAACAATTGTAAACATTTATGGTCCAAACGTTTCCATGTATTCCACCCAAATATATAAATCAATTAATCATAAACATACAGAAACTCATTGATAATAATACCATAATAGAAGGGGACATCAACACGCCACTTACAACAATGGACAGGTCATTTAAACAGAAAATCAATAAGGAAACAATGGCTTTGAATGTTACACTAGACCAGCTGAACTTGACAGATACATTCAGAACATTTCATCCTAAAGCAGCAGAATTCATATTCTTCACTGTACATGGAACATTCTCCAGAATAGATCACATACTGGGACACAAATCAGCCCTCACCAAATACAAAAATATCGAGATCATACCGTGCATATTTTCAGACCACACTATGAAACTCAAAATCAACCACAAGAGGGGCGCCTGGGTGGCTCAGTCGGTTAAGCAGCCGACTTCGGCTCAGTTCATGATCTCGCGGTCCGTGAGTTCGAGCCCTGTGTCCGGCTCTGTGCTGACAGCTCAGAGCCTGGAACCTGTTTCAGATTCTGTGTCTCCCTCTCTCTGACCCTCCCCCGTTCATGCTCTGTCTCTCTCTGTCTCAAAAATAAATAAACGTTACAAAAAAAAAAATCAACCACAAGAAAAAATGTGGAAAGATAACAAACACTTGGAGACTAAAGAACATCCTATTAAAGAATGAATGGGCTAACCAAGAAGTTAAAGAGGAACTTTAAAAGTACATGTTGGGGGGGGGGGTGGTGGTGTGCCTGGGTGGCTCAGTTGGTCAAGTGTCCAACTTCGGCTCAGGTCATGATCTCACGGTCCGTGGGTTTGAGCCCCATGTCAGGCGCGGTGCTGCTGGCTCAGAGCCTGGAGCCTGCTTCTGATTCTGGGTCTGCCCCTCCCCAGCTCGTGCTCTGTCTCTGTCTCTGTCTCTGTCTCTGTCTGTGTCTCTCTCTCAAACATAAATAAAAACATTTTTTAAAAAAGTACATGGAAGCCAATGAAAATGATAACATTGCCCAAAACCTCTGGGGTGCAGCAAAGGTGGTCATAAGAGGGAAGTATGTAGTGATCCAGGTCTTGCTAAAGAAGGAAGAAAGGTCTCAGATACACAACCTAACCTTACACCTTAAAGAGCTGGAAAAAGAAGAGCAAATAAAACCGCAAATCAGCAGAAGACAGAAAATAATAAAGATTAGAACAGAAATTGCTCTTGAAAAAAAAAAAACAACAACAGTAGAACAAGGGCTTAGTGGGTGGCTTAGTTAGTTGGGGATCCGACTTTGGCTCAGGTCATGATCTCATGGTTCATGGTTCGAGCCCTGCGTTGGGCTCTGTGCTGACAGCTCGGAGCCTGGAACCTACTTCAGATTCTGTGTCTGTCTCTCTTTCTGCCCTTCCTCTGCTCAAGCTCTATCTCTCTCTCTCAAAAATGAAATAAATATTAAAAAACAAAAGCAAAAGAAACAGTAGAACAGATCTAAGACACAAGTTTTCAAAGAACCATCTTTGAAAGAATTAACAAAATTGATATGCCCCTTAGCCAGTTTAATCAAAAAGCAAAAGGAAAGGATCCAAATAAATAAAATCAAGAATGAAAGAGGAGAGATCACAACCAACACACCAGAAATACAAACAATAATAAGCAATATTATAAGCAATTATATGCCAATAAAATGGGCAATATAGAAGAAATTGACAAATTCCTAGAAACATATAAATTACCAAAACTGAAACAAGAAGAAATAGAAAATTTGAACATACCCATAACCAGTAAAGAAATTGAATTAGTAATCAAAAATCTCCCAAAAACAAGAGTCCAGGGCCAGATGGCTTTCCAGGAGAATTCTACCAAATATTTAAAGAAGAACACTTATTCTTATGAAGCTATTCCAAAAAAATAGAAGTGTACGGAATATTTCCAAACTCATTCTATGAAACCAGCATTACCTTGATTCCAAAACTAGACAAAGACCTCACTAAAAAGGAGAACTACAGACCAATTTCCCTGATGAACATAGATGCAAAAATCCTCAATAAGATACTAGCCAACCGGATCCAACAATACATTAAAAGAATTATTCACCACAACCAAGTGAGATTTATACCTGGGATGGATGCAGGGCTGGTTCAATATCTGCAAAACAATCAACGTAATACATCACATCAATAAAAGAAAGGACAGGAACCACATGATCCTCTCAATAGATGCAGAGAAAGCATTTGACAAAATATAGCACCCTTTCTTGATAAAAAACCCTCAAGAATTTAGGGATAAAAGGATCATACCTCAAGATCATAAAAGCCATATATGAAAGACACACCACTAATATCATCCTCAATGGGGAAAAACTGAGAGCTTTCACCCTAAGTGAGGTCAGGAACATGACAGGGATGTCTACTGTCACCACTGTTAGTCAACATAGTATTGGAAGTCCTAGCCTCAGCAATCAGACAACACAAAGAAATAAAAGGCATCCAAATTGGCAAGGAGAAAGTCAAACTTTCACTCTTCACAGATGACATGATACTTGCATGGAAAACCCAAAAGATTCCACCAAAGAACTGCTAGAACTCATCCATGAATTCAGCAAAGTCACAGGGTATAAAATCAATTGTACAGAAAATGTACAGAAAATGGTGGCATTTCTATACACCAATAATGAAGCAACAGAGAAATCAAGGAATCAATCCTTTTTACAATTGCACCAAAAACCATAAAATACCTGGGAATAAACCTAACCAAAGAGGTGAAAAATCTATACACTGAAAACTATAGAAAGCTAATGAAAGAAATTGAAGAAGACACCAAAAAATGGAAAAATATTCCATTCTCATGGATTGGAAGAACAAATATTGTTAAAATGTCAATACTACCCAAAGCAGTCTACATATTCAATATAATCTCTATCAAAATAGCACCAGCATTCTTCACAGAGCTAGAACAAGCAATCCTAAAATTTGTATGGAACCAGAAAAGACTCCAAATAGCTAAAGAAATCCTGAAAAAGAAAACCAAAGCTGGAGGCATCACAATCCAGACTTCAAGATGTGTTACAAAGCTGTAATCATCAAGACAGTATGGTACTGGCACAAAAACAGACACTCAGATCAATGGAACAGAATAGAGAGGCCAGAAATGGATCCATAAACATATGTCCAACTAATCTTTGACAAAGCAGGAAAGAATGTCCAATGGAATAAAGACAGTCTCTTCAGCAAATGGTGCTGGGAAAACTGGAGAACAAAATGCAGAAAAATGAACCTGGACCACTTTCTTACACCATACACAAAGATCAACTCAAAATGGATGAAAAACCTAAACATAAGACAGGAAGCCATCAGAATTCCTAGAGGAGAAAGCAGGCAAAAATGTCTTTGACCTTCGCTGCAGCAACTTACTCAACACATTTCCAGAGGCAAGGGAAACAAAAGCAAAAGTGAACTATTGGGACCTCATCAAAACAAAAAGCTTGTTTACAGTGTGCTCTTGGTTTGGGGGGTAGATTCCCATGGTTCATCGTTTACATACAACACCCAGTGCTCATCCCAACAAGTGCCCTCCTCAATGCCCATCACCCATTTTCCCCTCTCCTCCACTCCCTCCATCCACCTTCAGTTTGTTGCCTGTATTTAAGAGTCTCTTGTGGTTTGCTTCCCTCCCTCTCTGTTTGTAACTATTTTTTCCCCTTCCCTTCCCCCATGGTCTCCTGTTAAGTTTCTAAAGTTCCACATATGAGTGAAAACATATGATATCTCTCTTTTTCTGACTGACTTATTTCACTCAGCATAATACTCTCCAGTTCCATCCATGTTGCTGTGAATGGCAGGATTTCATTCTTTCTCATTTCCAAGTAGTATCCCATTGTATAAATAAACCACATCTACTTTACCCATTCATCAGTTGATGAACATTTTGGCTCTTTCCATAATTTGGCTATTGTTGAAAGTGCTGCTATAAGCACTCTCAACAATAGCCAAATTATGGAAAGAGCCTAAATGTCCATCAACTGATGAATGGATAAAGAAATTGTGGTTTATCTACACAATGGAATACTACGTGGCAATGAGAAAAAATGAAATATGGCCTTTTGTAGCAACGTGGATGGAACTGGAGAGTGTGATGCTAAGTGAAATAAGCCATACAGAGAAAGACAGATACCATATGGTTTCACTCTTATGTGGATCCTGAGAAACTTAACAGGAACCCATGGGGGAGGGGAAGGAAAAAAAAAAAAAAGAGGTTAGAGTGGGAGAGAGCCAAAGCATAAGAGACTCTTAAAAACTGAGAACAAACTGAGGGTTGATGGGGGGTGGGAGGGAGGAGAGGGTGGGTGATGGGTATTGAAGAGGGCACCTTTTGGGATGAGCACTGGGTGTTGTATGGAAACCAATTTGACAATAAATTTCATATATATATATATATAAAAAAAGAAAGTGCTGCTATAAACATTGGGGTACATGTGTCCCTATGAATCAATACTTCTGTATCCTTTGGATAAATTTCTAGTAGTGCTATTGCTGGGTTGTAGGATAGTTCGACTTTTAATTTTTTGAGGAACCTCCACACTATTTTCCAGAGCGGCTGCACCAGTTTGCATTCCCACCAACAGTGCAAGAGGATTCCCATTTCTCCACATCCTCGCCAGCATCTGTTGTTTCCTGAGTTAATTTTAGCCACCCTAACTGGCAAAAATAAAATACATTTCAATACGCTAGATATAAATGATAGGAAATTAAAATTTAAACAAATAATACCATATGCAATAGCATTAATTTTTATGAAATACTTAAGGACATATGTAATAAAAGATGTCCAAGATGTTCACCCCGAAAAATACAAAATATAGCTAAGAGAAATAAAAGGAGACATAAATAAATAGTGTTCTCACCTATGTTCATGGACTGAAAGTCTCAATACTGCTAAGATGTTAATTCTTCCCAAATTGATCCATGAATTAATAGACCCACACATATATGGTAATTGATTTTTTCATAGAAGAAAGAATAGTCCCTTTGACAACTAGTCCAGGAAAATGGAATATTGATAGGCCAAAACAAAAAAAAAGTGAACTCTGATCCATACCTCACATCATATACAAAAATGAAGTCAAAGTGGAACATAGACCTAAGAGTAAAACTTAAAACTATTAAACTTCTAGAGAAAAACATAGAAGAAAATTTCTGTGGCCTTGAATGAGCCAAACATTTATTTTTATTTTTTTTAATGTTTATTTATTTCTGAGACAGAGCATGAGCAGGGGAGGGTCAGAGAGAGAGGGAGACAGAGAATCTGAAGCAGGCTCCAGACTCCGAGCTGTCAGCATAGAGCCCCACGCGGGTTTCAAACTCACAAACCGTGAGATCATGACCTGAGCCGAAGTCAGTGGCTCAACTGACTGAGCCACTCAGGCGCAACCATGAGGCAAACATTTATTTGATACAGTATGATATACAGGATCTATAAATTTTTTTATAAAGTCACCTTATCAAAATTAAAAAATTGTGCTCTTTAAAAAGAAAATGAAGAGACAAACCACAGATGAGGATAAAAATACTTGCAAATCAACAATGTGGATGGAACTAGAGGGTATTATGCTAAACAAAATAAGTTAGAGAAAGGTAAGTATCAAATGATTTCACTCATATGTGAAATTGAAGAAACAAAATAGATGAACCTCAGGGAAGGGAATGAAAAATAAGATAAAAACAGACAGGAGGCAAACCATAAGAGACTCTTAAATACAGGAACAAACTGAGGGTTCATGTAGGGGAGGCGGATGGGACGATGGGCTAGGTGGGTGATGGCATTAAGGAGGGCACTTGTTTGGATGATCACTGGTCGTTACATATAAGTGGTGAATCACTAAATTCTACTCCTGAAACCATTACTACACTGTATGTTAACTAGCTTGGATTTAAATAAAATAAAAAAAATACTTGCAAATCACATATCTGGTTGCCGATTTGTATCCAGATTGAAGAACTCTCAAAACTTACAAAAAGAAAAAAGAAAAAAAAGGAAAAGGAAAAAAAAAAAAGCAAACCACCTAACTTTTTTAATGGGCAAATTAGACATTTCACCAAGGAAGATATATGAATGGCAAATGAGCACACAAAAAAGCTCAACATCACTAGTTATTAGGAAAATGCAAATTAAAGCCACAGTAATATTACTACGCACCTATTAAAATAGCTAAATTTTAACAGTTGAACCTACCAAGTACTGGCAAGCATATGGTAGCTTGAACTTCCACACTGCTGTAAGAATGTAAAATGGTATAATAAACTTGGAAACAAAGCTATACTAAACATCTGACCTGGTCACTTCACTCTGAGATATTTACCCCAAGTAAATGAAAACATATGTTCATACAAAGATTTCTATACAACTGCTCCCAGTAACTCTATTTGTATTAGAGTTATCCATACAATGGATTATTATCCATACAATGGATTATTATCCAAAGCTGAGTTATCCATACAATGGATTATTAGTCAGCAATTTAAAAACATGGGGCACCTGGGTGGCTCAGTTAGCCTGCTTAGGATTCTCTCTCTCCCTCTCTTTATGCCCCTCCCCTGATTGTGCACCCATTCATTCTCTCTCTCTCTCTCTCTCTGTCTCTCTCCCTCTCTCTCTCCCTCTCTCCCTCAAAATAAATACATAAACTTTAAAAAAAAAGATTGAATTGTTGATATATGCAAAACCATGCATGAATCTCAAAATATGCTCTGGAAAAAAACCTGGACAAAAAGAGTACATATTACAAGATTCCATTTACATAAAATTCTAGAAAATGCAACCTGTAGACAGAATCTGTAGACAGAAAGCAGATCAGTAGTTGCTTATGAACAGGTATGGGGAACAGGGAGGGGCAAAAGTAGTGAATCACAAACGGGCATGAAGGTAATTTGGGAGGTGAGGAATGTTCATTTGCTTAAGGTGATAGTTTCACTGGCATACACACGTCCATACTTGTCACATGATCCAATTTAGATTTGTGCAGTTTATTGTCTATCATTTTTACCCCAATAAAGTTGTTATAAATACATATATATGTACATACCTAAATATATAAATATCAGAAAAAGTTGAAAATTTATGGAATAAATCAATCAAATACCAGGAATGTCACAGGTAAGTGCTAAAACAGAATAGAACTTGCAGTGTTTCAATTTTGCTTCTCCAACAAAGTAACTAGTTTCTGTTGTCCTCAAGTATCCCTTTGCATCTGTAACATTTAAGTGAATGTTGCTCATTACTAAGGAAATTTAACCCCTGAATGGTACTCCCTCTTTAGTTACAGTAATGACAGACTATAATAATAGGAAAATATTTCTGAGAAATTTTCCCAGCATGGTGTGAAATAGATTCTAATGTTTTACAATTGCCTGTATGCAAGTATTGACATCAACCCTTGCCTGGGAATAAGATTGGAAACTGCTTAAGCAAGTCCTGCCCAGCAGCTGAAAAGTCTGTACAAGATTAAGAAGTACCCTGGTTAATTTGTAATCCTGGCCAGTCTATGGATGGTGAGTTGGTTTTGAAGACTGGAATAAAGGAGTCCATAGAAGTCATTCAACTTTCCTGATGTCATCTTAAGTTCAATGAATTCTGAATTCATATCTCCAATTAATCAGTCAAATCACTGAGCTATGTCAATCAGTCTATTCTAAGCTAATCACCACTGTAGGGAGCAAAAGGAAAAGTCAGCCATGGGATCTCCCATCTAGCTAGCTCAAGCCAATAATACCCTTCAAACAACAGACAAATAGAAAGATCATATCCCCAAGGCACGTGAACTTGGGCTAGTCCTCTGACATCTTTGTACCTCTATTTCCTCATTTCTTTTCCTCCAAGCACCTCACTCATTATTCTCCAGGCATACTGTCCCCATTCCCTCAATGCACCAAGCTCTTTCTTGCTTTAGTGGCCTCGAACATGCACTTTCCTCTGTTTCAAACAGTTTATCCTTCACATAACTGGCCCCTTCTTCTCTTTCAAGTTACCTCCTGAAAGAAGCCTTCCTACACCTTCGTAGGTAAATTTATTCCCCACTCCAGCCCAAGTCGCTCCTAATTACTGTCTAGCATATGCCTTGTTTTTTTTTTTTTTTGTTTTCTTTCCTAACAGTCCATTACAATCTGTAATTATCTCTTGTTACTGGTTTATTTGCTTACTGTCTCCCTATAGCATATACACTTTTTAAAGGGTATATGAATATTAGATAAAACATCTTTTTAATTGTGGTGAAATATGCATAACATCAAAGTTACCATTTCAATGACATACAAGCTTTTGAGGGCAGGAACCTTATCAGTTTTCTTCTGTACCCTAGTGCCAAGAAGAGAATGTGGCAGGTACTCAACACTATTTGTTGGGTTAATGAATGAACATTAAAAGGAGGATAATTCTCACCCAGCCTGCTTCACAGAAAGAAAAACAGAGAGAGAAACCACTCTGAAACACTACCCATTGAAAGGAATAAACGTATTGATGTTTTTATTATTTTTAATGTGATGCAGCTCAGCGTTCAGTACTAATTGGGTACTTAAATGCAGATTGGTTAATGAACACAGTGTAAATTGGGCTGGACTGGTCAGAGACAGCTTTCTAGAGTAGGGGCAGGGTCTAAATAGCTGAAGGGCATTGTACTCTGCCTGCCTGGACAAGCTGAGATCTAACTCCGAGGTCTGTCTCCTCCTGGCTTCTCAGGTAATA
The DNA here is from genome assembly GCF_018350175.1 of Felis catus. Classification (NCBI taxonomy): domain Eukaryota; kingdom Metazoa; phylum Chordata; class Mammalia; order Carnivora; family Felidae; genus Felis; species Felis catus. The sequence goes on from NC_058376.1 coordinate 75,264,993, forward strand.
ATTTTACTTGCTGTCTTTCATTAAAGATATTTTTTTTTCCCTTTCCCTCAGAAGAATAGGCAGAGTTGGCATTTCTGAGAGAAATAAGCAGTCAAGGAGCATAACTCTAGGCACATTTAAAGAAGTTTGATGATTTTGTGTTTTTCCTCGAAGGGCTTGGTTTGCAGATCTTCTTTGCATTTAAAAAATGATAGTACTGAGGCCAAGCTAGCAATGAATGCTGAGGAAGGAGGAACCCTCAGTGTAGGAGAGAATATGAGACTTCACTCACCTCCTTGCCTTCTGAAGGCTTACTGAAAGGAACTGGTTTTCTCTTGAAAATGGAACGCTAAATGCCTCACCTAGGAAAATGCCACTGACAGCGGTAAGAATATTGGGGGTGGGGTAGGGCATCAGTAAGAACCCAGATTTGTAGATGCAAAAAGAGATTCATGGGAATGCAAGCTGGTGCAGCCACTCTGGAAAACAGTATGGAGGTTCCTCAAAAAATTAAAAATAGAGTTACCCTATGACCCAGCAATTGCACTACTAGGCATTTATCCACGGGATACAGGTGTGCTGTTTCGAAGGGACACATACACCCCAATGTTTATAGCAGTACTATCAACAATAGCCAAAGTATGGAAAGAGCCCAAATGTCCATCGATGGATGGATGAATGGATAAAGAAGATGTGGTGTATATATACAATGGAGTATTACTCATCAATCAGAAAGAATGAAATCTTGCAATTTGCAACTATGTGGACGGATCTGGAGGGTATTAAGCTAAGTGAAATTAGTCAGAGAAAGACAAAAATCATATGACTTCACTCATAGGAGGACTTTAAGAGACAAAACAGATGAACATAAGGGAAGGGAAGCAAAAATAATACAAAAACAGGGAGGGAGACAAAACAGAAGAGACTCATAAATATGGAGAACAAACTGAGGGTTACTAGAGGAGTTGCGGGAGGGGGGATGGGCTAAATGGGGAAGGGGCACTAAGGAATCTACTCCTGAAATCATTGTCGCACTATATGCTAATTTGGATGTAAATTTAAAAAAATAAAAAATAAAATTTAAATCTAAAAAAAAAGATTGAAATGGGGAAAAAATGTAAAAAGAAATAATGTGCGACCCAACCAGATGCAGTTTGGACAGTAAGGAAAATCCTGAAAATGATATTAGAGAGACGTGAATCCCACCTCTGGACCTCACTGTGTGATTCTGAACAAGTAATTGGCCCCTTCAGAAAAAGTGAAACACTTAGATTAAATGATGTCTCAGGTCCTCTCTGGTTCTGTTATTCATGTAAAGCTCATACATTCTTCCTGTGAAAGTGACGGAGTCAGGAGTTATAGGAAGCCTTTGACCTCATTTCTTTAGTTACCTTACCTGTACTGGGGAAGTGGTTTTAGGACTCTTCTGCCTTTGTTTAATTTGTTTTTTCAATCATCGTTCTTATTTGCAGAAGTTGGGGCTGGCGGGAGAATACTATGTGCGACCTGTGACCTGTGACTTTGGTTAAAAAGAGCAGCTCATCAAGGGGCACCTGGGTGGCTCATCAGTTAAGCCTCTGACTCTTGATTTTGGCTCTGGTCATGATCTCACTGTTCATGATTTCAAGCCCCATGTCAGGCTCTGTGCTACCCGTGCAGAGCCTACTTGGGATTCTTTCTCTCTTTCTCTGCCCTTCCCCCTCTCATGCTCTCTTGCTCAAAATAAATAAATAAACTTAAAAAAAAAAAAGATCTCATTGAAAAGATAGCATCTTACAGAATCATAAGAAACCTAAAGAAGCCAGAAGGGAAGTAGAACCTGAAGTCAAGCCAAGTCCATAGCCATCATGTTACCAATCTACATGCCCTGAGGACTCCACACTCCCTCCATGAATACTGGATGCCAAGCTGGCACCTCTGTACCCTTGACAGAGGACGTCACAATGGTCAACACCAGAAGTGCCACAGCTACTGCCACTGCCTGTCTCTGGAATGGATTCTTGGCTGCACTTGAACCCAGCTAGTGACAGGTTCCCATTTCAGTGTTGGTGGCTGGGTCTCATGGCTCTAGCTTCCCTCGTGTAACCTAGTGCTAGGCACAAAAGAAATAGGAGACTGCATAGTTGGGGTTTTCAATGTCTCCCACCAAGGTTTATGAGGTGGAAAACTCCACCCACAGATGAAGGGCTCCAATATGTTGCAGTCACAAAAAAAGACATGTTTAAAATGTCTGAAGTATTTATCAACAAGAAAAGAATGTGCCTCCATGTCATTAAGGACTAAAACTTCTAAAATTGAGACCTAGAAAGTAGACTACAAGCCATCTAATCCTGCCTCTTGTTTTACAGATGAGAAAACAGGGATGGGAGAGGGATGCTAACCAACTCAGGTTCACAGCTGGACCAGAACTCAAGGTTCCTGTTGTGGGGCTGGTCGTCATTGCATAATTATGCCGCCTTCCAAGACAACAGAATCTCCTCGTTGTCAAACTAGGTGAGATGCCAAATGTTCACACAATGTTTATTTTTGTAACTTCATTTGGTTTGATTTATTGTGAAGATCTTGAGATGAAACAGATGTAGATATGATCCTCACCCTTTCAAGTTTCATATTCAATTAATATTTATTAACCACCTATCATCATGGCAGACGCAGAGCTGGGTTTCTCCTTAATGGAGCAGAAAGGACAGGGATCTGTTTGGATTTGAGGAACAACTGCTGGTGGGGCCTAGAGCCCTGCACGGATCCTCTTGCCATCTGTCACTTCTGCTTCTCTCTGATCATTTTATTCTCTCTTTTTGATAGATACCTCTGCATCTGGTCCTTTTGGCTGGAAACAAGATCTGCAGCTGCTGTGGAAAGATAGGTTACAGTGTCAGTAAATGGCCCGGCTCCCTGATTCCCAGCACCAAATTCCCCTGGAAGAAACAGTTGGCCCAGGGTGTCCATCCCTGTCCTATCAGCGGTAGCCAGGGGGTCGCACCCCTCTACACAGCATGCTGTTTCCCAGCGTTAACTACAGGATGGCGAGGGCAGTTCCAGAAAAAGCTAAGAAACACTAAGACAGCACACTGATTCCTGTACACATACATGAATTAATTTAACACTCACGTTAGCTCCATTCATTCATTTGTTCATTAAATGTTTATTGAATGCGGCTGTTTCTCGGCCCCATTTTAGATAATGGAGATACAGCAGTGAGCAAAAGAGGACAAAAAAAGGTAAATGAATAGGGGAACATATTGTGCATCAGACAGTGGTGACTGCCATAGGAAAAATAAATCAGGGTTCAGAGGAATGTTTGGGGGTGGGTGAATATGTATACATGCACTATTTTATATAAAACAAACAGAGAAAGCTTCGTGCAGAAGCAGATATTTGAGTTGAATTCTGAAGGATGTGAGAGAACGAGCCATGAGGTAGAAGCATTACTGGAAGATGGGGCGCCTGGGTGGCTCAGTTGGTGAGCGTCCGACTTCGGCTCAGGCCATGGTCTTGCAGTTTGTGATTTCGAGCCCTGCGTCGGGCTCTGTGCTAACAAACATCTCAGAGCCTGGAGCCTGCTTCGGATTCTGTGTCTCCCTCTCTCTCTCTCTCTCTCTCTCCCCCTCCCCTGCTCATGCTCTGTCTATCTCTGTCTCTCAAACATAAATAAATGTTTAAAAAATTTAAAAAAAAAGGATTACTGGCAGAAAAACAGCAAATACAGAGCCTCTCACGCTGACATTTGCTTTATGTGTCCAGGAAATAGCTAAAAGATTGGCATGGCTCTACCTAAGAGGGTGAGGAAGAGCTCTAGGAGAGATGAACAAGGCGGGGATCAGTCAGGCCCTGTGGGACCTGGGGCTTTGTGAACCCCTGGAAGGACTCCGGCTTTTACTCTGAGAGGGAAAACATCCAAAGGTTTTAAGACTAGATGTGACATAATCTCACATGTCTATGGTGTTGGAAGGAAAATAGGGTAGTGGTGAGAAGGCTGTCAATTTTTGGATTTATTCTGAAGGTGAAACTAACAAGATATACTAGTTGACTAGATGTGAGAAGGTAAGAAAGAAGGGAGATTTAATGATGAGGTTTGACCTCAGCAACTAGAAAGATAGCAATGCTATCTACTATGAAAGGGAAAACTGGAGGAGAAGCAGGTCAGTGGGGGTGATGAGATCTGAGTTTGGTTTGGGACATGTTAACCTAAGGTGATTTTTAAACATCTTAGTGGACATTGAGCAGGCAGCTGACTGCGTGAATACTGAGTTCATGTAGGAGGCTCTGCTGAAGATATACATTTTGGGATTGCCAGTACATAGATGGCACTTAAAGCCTTGAAACTGAATGATATCACCATGGAAGCGAATATCAATACAGAAGAGAGCAATGAGGGCAGAAGAGGAATCCCCAGAGGAGTCCAATATATAGAGGTTGAGATGAGGAGGAACCATAAAGGATGTTAAACAGAAATGTCCAGTGAGGTAGGAAGTGAATGGTATTCCAGAAGCCAAGTGAAAGAGTTGTTTAAAGAAGGAGGTAATGATTAAGTGGGTCACTGGTCCTGATACTTCAATCCAGATAAGAGCACTGGATTTAACAACATGGAGGTCACAAATTTCTTTCTTTCTTTCTTTCTTTCTTTCTTTCTTTCTTTCTTTCTTTCTTTCTTCTTTCTTTCTTTCTTTCCAGTGAGATGGTGGGAACAAAATCCAAGCATATTGAGTACAAGAGAGAAAATAAGGAAAGAGAAAGCAAAGACAACTAGTATGAAAAACTCTGGAAAATTCTACTATAAAAGTAAACAGAGAAGTGGGGTAGTAGGTGGAGATCAAGAGAAGTTTGTTTTCCTTGTTTGCTTGCTTTTAAGATGAGAGTATGGAAGCATCTTTGAGCACTTATGGGAATGATCCAGTAGCAAGGGCAAAACTAATCGTGTGGGAGAGAGAAGGGAGAAATACCAGAGGGATGTCTCTATGTAGGTGAGAGATGATGGGATCTAGGGCATGAGCCTGGAAACTGGCCTTAGATGGGAAGAGAGAAGATTCAGCCTCAGTAACTGGAGAGTGAGACCATATGGGTACAGATGCCTGTGAAGTGGTAGACATAGTCATAGGGACATATGGAAGTTTCTTTCTTTTTCCCAATTTTCTCTTCCAAGTGCAGTAAGAAGTAAGGTCACCAACTGAGAGTGAGGGTGGAGAAAGAAGTTTAAGGAGTTAGGAGAGAATGTAAAATACAGACAAATAGGAGATTAGACGGACTAGGAAAGTTTAATAGTATTTCCAGGCTTCAACACGAGCCCTTTTGAAATGTGTAATCATGTGTAAAGGGTGACAAGACAGCATGGTTAATTGTTATTTTCTGGCTACATTTAGCCACACGGGTGCAATCACTATGTAGGTGGAGAATTGGATTCAGCCAGCTTGGAGGTCTGACCAACAAACTGGATGAAGGGAGACAGGAGAGGGGAATTAAAGATAGTGGCAAAGGCACAGTTATAATAATGGACTATGAACATTAAGCTGGGTAAAGAGGAGAAGAGGACATGAAGAGGTGCAAAAAGGTAGAAGAATCAATGACCATAGGTCTCAGGGGAGTTGAAACTTTAGCAGTAGAGTTGGGGTATAAGAAGGAGTGAGGTGCGAGTCTACACGGTTGAATCAGAGGGAAATGCATGTGAGATATTGACATTAAGAGTCATGATTAGGAATAGGCCTAAGTTGTGATGAGCCCCGAGTGTGGTTCGGAGGTGTGGAATCACTAAATTGTACACCCAAAACTCCTCTGACACCGTATGTTAGCTAACTCGAATTCAAATAAAAACAGCAACAAGAAAAGGAATTAGCCTAAGTTATGTAAGTTACCTGAGGTCTGCTGAGTGGAGGAGTCAATTTCCACCCCAGTCTGTCTGCTTGCAATGGTGTAGCCACCAGGCCCCATCTCCTCTCTGCCCTGTTGCCACTGTTCCTCCATGACCTGCCTCTCCCTGGACCTCACCACAGAACACTTCCTCTGAGCACAACAGGAAGCTGAGGCTCAGAGAGGGTAAGAACCATTGCCCAGGACCACACAGCTGGAAAGTGGAATTTGTTTGCGACCTAAGAGATAGGATGAGAAACATGCCAAAGAGGTGAATACCGGACTCCAGAGGAAAACGCTTCCTGCGGAGGAATGAGCCGTGGTGAAGGGTTCAGACCAGATGAGAGCAGGTTTGAGTGGCAGCCCGAAGCCTCAGGACCTCTTTCGGTTCCCGCTTGTTTGCCCTCTAACTGTTGTGTGATGACCGGTAGCCAAGGGCGGAAGCCTTGAAAGAGTTTTAATAATAGTTTTGTAAAGGTCACTACAAAGTGCTTTATAATTGTTCATCTTTATCTTTTAATTCCTGTTTTGAGAAACAGGAAGAAAAATAAACAGGAAAATCCCCAACAGGATCCAATGAAATAAAAATAGTGCTGACAGGAAACAAACATCATAAAATTTTAAAGGAGGGCAGAGGACGATATGGGCTGAGAAATCCTGCAGGACTGATGAACTTTGCCTTCATATGGAAGTCATCAATCACTGTTCAAGGGAACAGTGACTGACATTTGGGTAACAGCTTACCACCTGCTTGCAACCCCTTTCTGCCACATTAGACATTTTGCCCCGAACTGCTATCTGACAATACCTGTAAAGGAAAGAGGATCATATCTGGCAGTGCCTCTGTGCTAATGGTCAAGTGATACCATCATATCTTGGCCTAGGAAACAAGTTCCTAAAAGAATAGTTAGCATTCACCGAGCATTAATGTCTGTTATATACCAGGCTATGAATTTAGCACGCAAAATTTGAAAGGGGGTAGAAGAATCGCCATTCCTAAAAAGTTCCTCCTTCAAAACACTCCTGCTTTATCAGTTCTAAGCCTCAAATAGCTCTGAGTGCCTCAAATGTGAAGTAATTCGTCATATTACCTTGAGTCTAAGTGAACATTTATAGAATGCTACTGTAAATGGGACATTCAGATTATCACCGTAAATGCAAAGATTGACAAGACACAGCCCTCCGGAAGCTAAGAATCTGGCTAAATATGAAAGTTTGGATTTGTTAAATCTGTCCTATATTGGTACCTATTATGTGTTTCTTATTTAAAAGCACTCTTGATGGGAAATCAAGAGTCTTTATTTCTACTCCCTCTGTCACCAGTTTAATCAACTGTAAAAGACTACAGGTGAATCATTTTCCTTCTTTGGAACTCACCTGCGTCTCTTAAAAGGAATGGTTTGGGGCGTCTGGGTGGCTCAGTTGGTTAAGTGTTCGACTTTCACTCAGGTCTTGATCTCACAGTTTCGTGGGTTTGCTCTCTGCTGTCAGCATGGAGCCCGCTTCAGATCCTCTGTCTCCCTCTTTCTATATCACTCTCTGGCTCATGGGCTCTCTCTCTTTCTCTCTCAAAAATAAAAATAAACATTAAAAAAAAAAAGGAATAGTTTGGCCCATGTTCCCTACATTCTCTTCCAATCCTGACAATCTGTGAATCTCCTGCTATTTTATTTTTTACTTATTCAACAAATGCGTAATGTGCCAGGCACTTTACAAATATCAACCTACGTATTCCTCATAACAATCCTATTATGTAGATAATACTATCATCCCTAAGAATATAATTGTATTAACCCTATGATAAAACTATTATTATCCCCTTTTACAGATCATGAAACTGAGGCACACAGTCATTTAAAAATACTTAAGATGTATTTTATTCTTGAGATACTTATGATTTGTTTACTTTTGCTTTGCTGAGTGATTTATAAGCAGCCTTTGACATTTCGTTGCAGGTGTATTTATGATATCAGGTTTTCTTTTTTAAGTTTATTTATTTTTGAGAAAGACAGAGTGTGGATGGGGGAGGGGCAGAGAGAGAGGGAGACACAGAATCCAAAGCAGTTTCCAGTCTCTGAGCTGTCAGAGCCCGATGTGGGACTTGAACCCATGAACCGTGAGATCATGACCCTAGCCAAAGTCAGACACTTAACCAACTGAGCCACCCAGGCACCCCTATTATATCAATTTTGTAGAAGTTGTTTTCTGCTTGGGTTGAACAGTTGCAGTCACCACCAGAGACAGTGGGGCCATGAGGCTTTTGTGTCACCATGACAAACAAGCACACCTGAGCAACCAGTGGGGGTCCCTTTATGTCCTTTCTGTCCCTCAACATGTACACTATCTCTTGCCTTTTCTTTAGTGGAAGTATGTGAAAGTGCTAAGTTAGGAACTGGTTTATTTTACTCTATTTAAAAAATAATCCCCTTTCTCCCTTGTTCTCTCCCTCCATCTTCCCTTCCTTTATCCCACTCAGCCTTTCAATGCCACTACTTTTATGTTGATGTTCTTTTTTGCCTTTTTTAACGATTTGTTACCCACAAGTGCTGGCTACCTTCCACCTCCAAGCTGGCTGTGTATCTTTACCCCATGATTTCAACATCATCTGCTTCCCCTCGCATCTGTTCTCAGAGTCCATTTACCCACAGTTATTTCCTGCAACAGGTCCCCACCACAGTTCTGCAGTCGGATCCCCAGGGCCCCCCCCCCTTTCCTGCCAAGACAAACTCCCTTGCCCAACCCCCCAAAATGACCCTGTAATTCTATCTTTCTGTGTTGCCCTATGCTATGAAATTTCCACATCAAAGGGCTCTGTAAGCACCAGGTTTGACGTGATCTAATCCTTCTCAACACCCCACCTATTTGACAACACAAAGTGGAATTTTAACAATGTGAGTTCATCAGTATATTAAATGCTTGGTCAGAAGAGACCCGTTTTAGACAGAGCAGCAGTGTATGCAAAGCAACAGCCTTTTTTTTTTTTTTTACAAGTCACTTGATACTAATAACATTTAAAGAACGGACACTTGCAACTTTTCAAAAGTGTGAGAAAAGGCAAGGTGATACCTATAGTAATGTGACTCTCACTTGCATTATGGCAGCATTCTTGTGTGTTGGGGATGGAGAGGTCACCCTGCTCTCCAATGTCATGTGCAAGTCTGGCTATGCCCATGGGAGAGCCTCATTCAAGTGAACATCATGTGTCAAACATGTCGCAGTGGGGAAAATGTCGCCAGCTAGTGGGGAAGGAGAAAGAGCGTGCACTTGAAGTCAAAAGACCTAGGATGACATCGAAGCTTTTCACTTACTTACAGTTTAACTTTAGGCAAAATCATTACCTCCACCTAAATCTCAGTGTACCCATTTGCAAAATGAAGAATTTGGGGGCACTCCCCTCTACTTGCTAGATGGGATGCCACCCATTTCAAAAATCACTTAATTAAGCCAATTGGGGCTTCAAATAAAAAAAATGAATTTTGTATATTAATCCCAAAGGTTCCTAAGGCTTTAAAGTTCAGAGGTTGCATGATTCTAAGCTTATTGTCTAAAATATTTCAATGTCCATTGTTAACAAATTGCATTTTACAGCACCAATTTCTAAACTCTGTTTAGTGGTTAAGTGGTCCCTAGTAATGAGTAACCATCATGCTAGGTAGGGTGTGGGGACATAAAGAAAAATAGAAAACATGGTTCCTGACCTTCAGGAGTCTTAAACTATTTGTGGAGAGAAACATTGATAAGGGTAACTAGCCTGAATACGTGGGAAATGAAATTTTTCTAACTCTAGTGACACCTTACATTCAGAATCATGACCAATAACAGGAGCGATCATGATATTGACTCTAAGCTGGGCTTTCCGGAATGGGCAGACTTCAATCAGTGGAAAAAAAGGAAAAGACTTTTGGGTAGAAAGAAAGCAAATAATGAGTGCTTGAAATGATGTGACTGGACAGTAAGAGAGTGACTGTGTTAAGGATGGTTTAGAGAGAGCTAAGCAGAGAATTCCATATTTGTTTCCATGAATGGTTGGAAGCCATTGAAGGATTTTTGAGCAGATCTGTGATATGATAAATGCACAAACCAAGTAAATAATAAAGATCAAATATATATCTATCCTGGAAGTCTTAATGTGGCAGGTCCCAGAGTCAAGGGCACTAGAAGTTTAAAAATGTAATAAAAGAAAGAAAGAAAAAGAATGAAAAGCCCCTTCCTCTCATTTTCTGGTACTCTGATCTGGGGACTATTAGCTGGAGCCGCCGAGAGTTTTAATTGCCTGTTAATTGACAATGCGGAGGGAGGGAAGTGATTGCTAAGGTAACCAGGTCCCAAGCCATATGGGGCTTTGCGGAATCATTCCAACACCTTGGGCTACCCTTGGAAATGAACAGGCAGTTCTGTTAGCCTGCCCAGTCTGTGGCAGAGCACCTGCTCCTAACGTTCACCCAGAAGAAGGCAGGGCCATGATCTAGGCTGGCTGACGTTTCTGGGTGATTTTAAAAGAAAAGTTTGATGCTGAACTCTCATTAGGAAGTGAAAAGATACATTTTTCTCATTGATTCCCCCATCTTTCTGCTAAGACGATTTTAAGTGGTGCATCTTAGAAAAATTTCAGCAGAGGGGCTCCTGGGTGGCTCGGTTGGTTGAGCGTCCGACTCCGGCTCAGGTCATGATCTCACGGTTTGTGAGTTCAAGCCCTACATTGGGCTCTGTGCTGACAGCTCAGAGTCTGGAGCCTGCTTCGGATCTTGTGTCTCCCTCTCTATCTGCCCCTCCCCTTCTCATGCTCTGCCTCTCTCAAAAATAAATAAACATTTAAAAAAATTTTAGAAAAATTTCAACAGAAATGCATAGCCACAAAGTGTTATACCTGGAATTGCCCTTAGATGCCAACACTTTCATTTATCAGATGGGGAAATCAGCTCAGAGTGGAGAAGGAAGTTTTTTAAAGTCGAATTTCAATTAATGGCATACCTGGGATTAGATCCCAGGTTTCACAGCTCTGAGGCAATAGCTTTCTTCAGTCCAATCAAATGGCCTCTCACATTTTTTGTTGAATTAAAAAGGCATTCCAAGCAATCTTCAAGATCAGTGTGGGAGAGCCATGATGAAGTGGGGGATGAAGTCTCTAGTTCCTTGACATTCCCATGCATGCAGGGTACTGTTTGTGAAAAAGACCCTCCAACTTTGCCAGTTTACTAGCTGGTCACCACAAAGAAAGAAGACTTGACTCTGGTTCTCCTCGAAGCCAAAGTTAGATTAGTCCTCCACAAATCAATTTCTGGACATTGGACTAAAAGCATCCTGTTTAAAATCCAGTTTTCAAGTTATCCCTCCTTGCTCCTTATCCTCCTTTCTCTGCTCTCTTTTTTTATCCTGTAATACTTAGGACTTTCTAACTTACTACGTGATTCTTTATTGAGCTTTTTGCATATTATCTGACTCTCGCACTAAAATGTAAGCTCCTCGGGGCACCTGGGTGGCTCAGTCGGTTGAGCGTCCGACTTCGGCTCAGGTCATGACCTCGAGGTCTGTGAGTTCGAGCCCCACGTCGGGCTCTGTTATGACAGCTCAGAGCCTGGAGCCTGCCTTGGATTCTGTGTCTCCCTCTCTCTCTACCCCTCCTCCACTCATGCTCTGTCTCTCTCTGTCTCAAAAATAAACAAACATTAAAAAAAAATTTTAAATGTAAGCTCCACCAGGGATCTTTGCTCTGTCTACACGTGTCCTATGGACTCCGTGTATTCAGTAAATACTTTGCATGAGTGGCTGAATAACAACTGGATCTACCACTTACTTTGAACCATGAGAATACTTTTAAGTCATGGTTTCTTACCTGCAAAATGGGCAGGGTAATTCTCACCTAACAAGGATGTTGTAAGGATCCAATGAAGTAATACAAGAAAGACTCTTGCACAGTACTGGACCCTGAGGCACCTGTTATCCCAGGAAGTGGATTGATAGACTGCAGAGCTGTCCTTCGGAAATATGAAATCTAAACAGGCATGACCGAATCCCTCCATGACTGTGTGTTGACATAGATCACAGCAAGGCTTGCACAGAGTTAGGAATTACAGAATTTCACAGCTAGGTTTCCTACTTACGTTTCTCATTTTGCAAATGACACACGGCAGAGAAGGCTTGTGTAAAAAAACTCAATTTACTGAGTACCATTTTAAATTAAAACAATTCATAGATATGAAAAATGTTTATAGTTTCTCCTCAAAGCACTTCGTAGTTTACAGAACACTTTCGTATCCATCATCTGCGTCCGGTCTTACTCGTCACTCGGCACAATGAGTAAGAACGCTGATTCTATGCTTTCTCACTCATTTTTCCTATTTTACTCACTGTGTGTCCTGACACTCTGGACATCAGCCTTCTTATCACTCCCAGAGCCTGATTCATACTCGCACTCTTCCTTTTTCCGTACATACTTTTGCTCAGGCCGTGCCCTCTGATTGGAACACCTTCTTCCTTCCGGTCCCCCAAATCTACCTTAAAATTCTATCCATTTATCAAGGCCTGACTTGAGTGCTTTCCCTCCCCAAAGCCTCCCCAGGCCCTTTTAGCAGATGTCTCTAGAGGACATCTGTAGTTTTTGCTTATCTACTATCCTTTCTCTCTTACGGTGTCAGCAAACCTTCTTTTCCAAATGATCCTAGTGTGACTATCAAATGCACTGTCCAGTTTTTCCCCTCTCTGCCCTCCCCAGCTCTACACTACCACCAACACAAACACCGAAGTGTTTGGACATGTGAGCCAAGCCAAGCAAAATGGGTCTCTGCTGAGAATGAGGAATGGAGTCTTAGGGAAGAAGGCTATTCTGTTGTGAACTCCTGAGTCTTGAATGATTTCAGTAGCATGATCCTAAAGGCACTCTCGGTGACCACAGGCTGCCATGCTCACAAGAGTTGGCTTCCTGTTCCTGTCTTTCCAAGACCTTTTCTCCTTCAATTCTGAGAACTATCCAGTTTCCCTCAATAAATTATCCACCTTATTGATTAAAGTTTTGTTGTAAGCAACCACAGAAACTGAACTGTTATGTTCTCTCCAGTATTTCCACCATTGTTTCCGGGTCAGCCTATTATATTCCTCACATTTCTGCTTTGGATAGAAGTGTTGCGATATGCTCTGCCTCTTTCATTGAACTACAAGCTCCCCACCAGGGTCTGTATCTGCTTCAATTCCTACTACTGTCACTTGCATACCTGGGTCCTCAAAAAATGTTATTGGAAGTTGAGAAAACGTATATTATCTTTAGACAGCAAACTGATTCAAATTCTCATACAACGCCTAGTTCCAAAAAAAATTATTTTCTCAAATGCTTGGGATAATTAAATCTTAGGACTAGAAGAGACTTGTAACTTTAACAGTGGGATTTAATTCTTATGCCCTTATCACATCAGCCATGTAAAAAATGAAGTGCAAATAAATATCACTGGACTATTGGTGTGGACAAAGTGATTGTCACCCCACTCTAGGAGAGCTACTTTCGCATTCCATCCTCCAATGATCAAGAGCCAGATCAGAGCCAGGACTGGTGCAGAATGGAGGAGAGAAGTGATGGTGGTTAGGGAGGCAGGGCAGGAATTTTGAGTCCCTGGAAGAAGCAGGATTGATGTGAGAAAGTTGTGGAATTAGTAAAAGCAGAACTAAAACTTTTATGTGCATATGGGGCTTTCACTCCCATATACATTTGGAGTTCTTTAAAAGTGCATCCGTGAGATAAAACAAAAAGCAGGGCTCACTGCTTCAGATAGAGCCAAGAGTCTAGAGATCCCAGTTCTCCAGAGAGGTTTCTAACAGGTCCTGACAAACCCTGTCATGCCTTTACATCAGGGTGGAAAGCAGGACACATTTAATGTTCTAATGGGATATCTCTGTCTTTTCTATTTTTTTTCAAATCTATTTCATTTCAAGCTTCAATTATCATTAGATGGCATCTTTTCATTTTTCTTGGATTCTCTAGTCTCTTGATTTATAGACTCTTAGATGTAGCCAACGTATGTTTTTCAAACATTCCATTGAAGCTTCATTATAAAATTTGGTAAGTTATGCCTCTCAATCTAAGGAATAAATCAATTTATTAATTGGATTCAAAAATCATCCCTCATATATAAATAGATTAACATATAAAATATATGTATCATTTTAAATAGAGATATGTTGTAACTATAATGTATAAAATAGCTAAATTTATCCCGAAGTATATCCAGCATGTGAAATATGGGAATGCAGAAAGGAAAGAAAGAGGGGAGGGGAATAATATTTATTTAGTCTGTGATGTATGTGATACATCTTTATTTCACAAATTAGGAACTGACCAGTCTATAAAGAGGATTGAATGAAGCCAGGTAAAAGATGCTCTCTTACGCAGTCATTTTTTAAGAGGTATTTTTTTTATTAAAAAAAAATGTTTATGATCATGGGTAAAACAAAGGAGGGGAACTAACTCAACCCCATTAACTCAAGACATGATGACCAAGGAGAGAAGCAAGTTCTTGGCAAAACAAAGCACAGGACGGTGTGGGCCCCCCTCCCCCATGCCATTCCCCCAAACTAAAAAAAAAAAACTGAAGAAAGATGTCTAGTCATAAAACTTTCCTTATTCGATGGAAGTAAACTGAGGGGGTAAAGTGTCAGTCCTGGGGAAGTTCATAGAAACATCTTCTATAGTAGTCGATGTACTTACCATCACAGGGCTTCTGTATATGCAGGAAGGGCTACCAGGGCTCACAAGCTTTCAGGAAAGACATTGTGCAGGGATGAGATGGGAGGTGCAGGTTGACCGGGGGGGGGGGGGGGGGGGAGGGATACCCCCTGGCTGGGTGCAGTGGGCCTCATGCCCCAGTTAGGAAGAAATTAGGTCAGGAAGGAGAAAGACTGTCTTCTTTTCAGATCCTTGCCACTGCCTGTGAGTATCTCAAGTAATGTACAGAACCTATGGCTTCATTAATAAATTAATAGAACCTCGGGCTCCTGGGTGGCTCAGTCGGTTAGTGTCCGACTTTGGCTCAGGTCATGATCTCACAGTTCATGAGTTTGAGCCCCACATCAGGTTCTGTGCTGACAGCTCAGAGCCTGGAGCCTGTTTCGGATTCTGTGTCTCCCTCTTTCTCTGCCCCTCCCCTGCTCATGCTCTGTCTCTCTCTGTCTCAAAAATAAGTGTAAACATTAAACAAAAATTTTTTAATAAAAATAAAAAATAATAAAGCAATAAATTAATAGAACCTATGAGTTTACTGACAAATTAAAATACTCTCAGCTCAGGTCTTGATCTCAGGGTTGTGGATTTAAGCCCTGCATTGAGCTCCAAGCTGGGTATAGAGCCTACTTAAAAGAAAATGAGGGGCGCCTGGGTGGCGCAGTCGGTTGAGCGTCCGACTTCAGCCAGGTCACGATCTCGCAGTCCGTGAGTTCGAGCCCCGTGTCAGGCTCTGGGCTGATGGCTCAGAGCCTGGAGCCTGTTTCCGATTCTGTGTCTCCCTCTCTCTCTGCCCCTCCCCCGTTCATGCTCTGTCTGTCTCTGTCCCAAAAATAAAATAAACGTTGAAAAAAAAAAAACAAAAAAAACAAAAAAAAAAAGAAAGATAAAATAAAATATCATCTGGAATTATTAACAAAAAAAGGATCTGAACGAAGTTTCTTGTATGCTTGATTAATACGAGTCAGCCCCCTGGAGCAAAATCACCTTTGGCGTGAATGGGTTGAAAAAGAAATTGTCCATGAATGTAGCTGAGGATCAGCTGCAAGCCAATGGGAGGCTGGTCAGGACACGGTAAAGCTGTCTTGATGCACTGCCTTCACACACCCGCAGTCAATTTACCGAGTTCTAAAATTTCAATGTATGAACCCACCAAATATGGTAACGTCTCCCCCCTCCACCCCCATTAACACAGTGTATCATCAAACGTTCTGATCTTTGCCTTTTTCATAGGTAAAAGTGTGTACGTCATTGTTTTCAAATTGTATACCCTTCACACATTACATAAGTACTAAAAAACAAACCAAAACATGGTGTACTTCTGATAAAAGATCATTTTGAGATGGGGAAGGACTTTTTAAGCATGAAATAAAACCCAGAATCATAAAAAAAGTGGCAAATTTGAGTATATAAAAATTAAAATTTCTGGGTGTGGAAAAAAAACATAAGTAAGATTAGAAGCAAATGGCAAGGAAAAAATATTAGCAAAACACATACAAAAGACCAATTTTATTAATTTATAAAACTCTTTTAAATTAATAAGAAAGATTAAATAGGAAATGGGGAGAAAGGAATAAAAATATTTCTAAATGCAAACTCTGTTTCTCTTCCTTTAACACTCAAATAATTTTACACCATTCTTGGAATAAAAGTCAAAATCCTTGTGTGGCTTACCCTCCTATGTATGATCTGGCTCCCCTCCACCCCTCCAATTTCATTTTTTATCATTCTCCCCCTCGCTTCCCTGTTCCAGATAGATTGGTCTTCTTCCAGTATTTCTTGATTTCTTCATGCATTCTCTCCCCTTGGAGCACTCCCTCCTTCCTAAAAAGTAAAAATAAAATAAAATCCTTATCTTTACAGACATTCAAATCTTACCTTAAGTGACATTTCCTTAGAGAAGCCTTTTCTGAACACTGCAATCCCCACTCCAAACTAGATGAAGTTCTCTATTATTCGGTATCATATTTCCCTATCCTTTCCCTTCATGGTACCTCACAGTACACTGTTCTCTGTCCGTGCAGATTAATGTATGTCTCCACTGGATGGAAAGTCTCCCAGGAATCTGACCTGCCCATCTCCAGGACTTCGCATGTTGTCTGGCACAAAAAGCAGTTGAATCCAGTACTTGCTAAATTCATGCTTGTTTTAATTTTCCTACTTCCCTGACCATTTTGGTAAACATTCCTCATGTGACTCTTTTATGTGCTAGTGCATATTATCTCAGGTAGTGATTGCGCAAGCATGGTGAATCAACAGCAGCAGCATTATCTGGTAACTTGTTAGAAATGCACATTCTTGGGCTCCAATCTAGACCTACTAAATCAGAAACACTGGAGATGGGGCCGACAATCTGTGTCTGAATAAGCTTTCAGGTGATTCTGATGTACACCAAAGTTTGAGATTCCAGGGTTGCCTTGAACATTGGTATCCAGTGGAGGCAGGAAAAAAGAGAGCATGGGAACCATGCACCAGCTTCTTGAGCACATGGCCTGGAGGTGACATGTAACACCTCCACTTACATT
The DNA here is from genome assembly GCF_018350175.1 of Felis catus. NCBI lineage: Eukaryota > Metazoa > Chordata > Mammalia > Carnivora > Felidae > Felis > Felis catus. The sequence continues at coordinate 75,282,045 of NC_058376.1, forward strand.
CCATGGGGCGCAGCCAGTCATGTGCCCCCATTTCAAAGTAAGGAGGCTGGGAAATGTAGTCCTCTACTGGGTAGCTGATTCTCAGCAATAACACTATACCATGGAGGAGAATACAAATTTTTCTTAAGTTTATTTATTTTCAGAGAAAGAGTGAGCGCGTGTGCACAAGTTAGGGAGAGGCAGAGAGATGGGGGGAGGAGAGAGAGAGAATCCCAAGCACTGACAGTGCAGAGCCCCACATGGGGCTCGAACTCTCAAACTCATATCATGACCTGAGCTGAAGTCCAACGCTCAACCGACTGGGCCATCCAGGCGCCCCCTGAGAGACTACAAACTTTTGATGGGCAGTTGGCCATCTCTGTCACAGGTGTAGCATGCAAATGTCACTTCTGAAACTTACTTTTCTCTAATGAGAACAGTAACCCCCTATCTCAGCAAAATCCCTGGGAGGCAGATTCCAGATCTCTCATCCTGGTTTCTATGGTGTGATTCACATGTGCTAAAAAGAGCCCAGGTCAGCTGTTTCACCCATTTAGAGGTGTTTGTTCCTGCTGGCACACACTCCGGGCTGCAGTTTTGGTCCCTGAAGGTAGAGGAAGAAAATGGCTCATGCTGGTCAAGGTGAGGCAATAAGCAGGACCCGGATCTCCTTCCCCTTCTCCCTTCTCGTCCAACACTCAGATCATAGCCACCAAACGCAAGTACATCTGGTGTTTAGGTGTATGTTTTGCATTTTTGTTTATTCATTTATTGTTTTGTTCAGTAATTACCAAAGTTCTGACATACATGCCCCAGGCACTAGGTTGAAAGATAATTTAGGTGGCCTTTCTTTCTTACTTTTAATGATTGTCCTTATATCAAGCTAGTGTAGCTGTCCTCTCTCCTCTCAGAGAAGGCTTATTCTCCCTCAGGTGTTCTGGTGGCTGATGGCAGGGGTGGGGAGGGGTGCAAGGGGAGGCATGTTACTTATAGGTGAGGACCAGACGTTGGCTCTGGCCTGCTCAGTCTCTGACTACCCACATAGATCTCATTAATCTTTTATTAATTTATCAATTTTATTAATCATTTTCATTAATCATCATTTTCCAGTAGCAGTTATGTGTGCACAAAACTGAAGCCCTCTGGTGGGATATCCACATACAAGAGATTAAAGTTGGACCCCTACCTTATACCATCTACAAAAGTTAACTCAAAAAAGGATCATCAACCTAAATATAAGAGCTGAAACCATAAAACTCTTTTAAAAAACCATAGGGGCAAATTCTCATGACCTTAGATTTGGCAAGGATTCTTAGATATGACATCAAGACCAATAGTTAATAATAATAATAGTTAAATTTTGCTTCTTCAAAATTAAAAAGTTTTTGCATCCAAAGTCATTACTAAGACAGTGAAGAGACGAGTTACAGGATGTAAGAAAATATTTACAGATCATATATTTGATAAGGGTCTAGTATTCAGAATATATAAAGAACTCTTCCAACTCAGTTACAAAAGAACAACTAAACAAAAAATGGGCAAAGGACTTCAATAGACATTTCTCAAGAGAAGAAGCACATAAAAAGATGATCATTAGTCATTAGGGAATTGCAAATCAAAACCACAATGAGATACCATTTCATACCCACTAGAATGACTACAATAAAGAAAAAGAAAAGAAAAAGAAAAATACAGCAAGTGTTGGGGAGGATGTGAAGAAATTGGAACCCTCATACTCTGCTGGTAGAAATGTGAAATGATGCGGCTGCTAGGGAAAACAGTTTGATGGTTCCTCAAACAGGAAACATAGAATTGCCTTATGACCTGGCAATTCCATTCCTGGGTATATATCCAAAAGAACTGAAAAAAGGTGTTCAGACATATACATGTACATGCATATTCATAGCAGCACTACTGACTATAGCCAAATGGTGGAAACAACCCGAACGTTCATCAACAGATACGTAGATAAACAAATTGCAATAGATACAATGAAATATTATTCAGCCATAAAAAGGAATGAAGCACACTGATAATATGCTACAATGTGAATGAACCTCAAAAACTTTCTTTTAAAAAAATTTGTAATGTTTTTATTTATTTTTTGAGAGAGCAAGCTCAAGCAGAAGAGGGGCAGAGAGAGAAGGAGACAGAGGATCTGAAGTGGGCTCTGCGCTGTGAGCACAGAGCCCGATGCAGAGTTTGAACCCATAGACGGTGAGATCATAACCTGAGCCCAAATCAAGAGTCAGCCACTTAACTGACTGAGTCACCCAGGTGCCCTGAACCTCAAAACTTTCTAAGTGAAAGAGCAAGATGTAAAAGGTTACATATTATGTGATTCTGTTTATATGAAATATCCAGAGTAGGTAAATCCATACAGACAGGAAGTATAATGGTAGTTGCCACGAGTTGGGAAGAGGATAGAATGGAGGCTGTTGAATGTATGCAGAGTTTCCTTTTTGGGGTGATGAAAATGTTTTGGAAGTAGAAAAAGATGGGGGAAACCCACAACTATGTGAATGTACTTGTTCCCTTTAATATGGTTAATTTTATGCTATATGAATTTCATCTCAATTTAACACTTAACTGGGGCCCTCATTTTATAATCCCAACTATATTTTTAAGAGTCACTAATTAATCACTGAGTTAACAAAATAACACTCAAACGAAAAAGACATCTTTTTAACACAATTGCCTATTAGCTGCTGCTATGATCTGGGCTGTTGTAAATAAAGATTCTAGCATTGAAGAGCTGTAAGAAGTATTTTCAAACACAAATAAAAGTACATGAACACATTTGAATTAAAAAAAATCACAAGCTAAAAATATTTTTCTTCTCAGTAAATGCCATAAAAATGTTTTAAAAATAGGGGCTGGTGGCTGGGTGGCTCAGTCAGTTGAGCATCTGGCTCTTGATCTTGACTCAGGTCATGATTTCACACTTTGTGGGATCGAGCTCCACATCAGGCTGTGCACTGACAATGCAGAGCCTGCTTGGAATTCTGTCCCTCCCTCTCCCTTCGCCTCTCCCCCTATCTTTCTCTCTCTCTTTCTCTCTCTCTCTCTCTCAAAAAAATGTTTAAAAAATAAATGTACAACTCATTATGAGATGCTGAGATATGCTATGATCCTATCTTTTCAGTTTGACATAAATTAAATTCCTAGAAAATTATGATACACTGTATGTTAGCTAACTTGACAATAAATTATATATATATATGTATATATATATATATATATATAAAGAAAATTATGAAAAACTAAGAAAAATCTATGACAACAAATGGTTCCAGGCTATGGTTGGACAGCAGAGGTTGATTATAAGCACAACCAGAGAGCTGAACTAAAGGAGGCCTCTTGGTGTCTCAGAAATGTGTCTGAAGGATATCAGAATCAAAGTCTGTGCTGCTGGAGGAGCTCTGCAATAATTGGACACGTGAGCAGAGAAAACGAGAAATCTGATGCCTACGTATTGTAAATATCAGCCAGTTTTCAGCTACACCATCAGATAGAATGATCAGACATAATGATCAGTAATTGATCAGACATAATGATACCCACTGATTTCAATTCAAAAGGATGAAACTGACTGAAGGTTGATATTTTTCCTTAACTACTTCTCACTCTCTGGGGGGATACAATTCAATTGGCTTCATGAGAAGTGATACATTATTGGTAGCTTTCTGCAGGACATTCTTACCTCTTTCTTTTATTTTTGAGCTTAGACAGAATCTTTTTCACTATCCTCATCCATTTCTACTTTCTTTCTCTCCTTTCTCCTTTTCCTCCTTTTGTTCAAAAGACAACTATGATGACAAGGGTTGGAGGAGAATATGTACTAGTGTGTATGCACCATTCACAAAATCAGACCTGAGTAGGAAGTCACGACAGGTCTTAGGTAATATGGAACCAGTTGTGTTTCCACACACACACACACACACACACACACACACCCATTAAGTTTAAGCTAATTTTTGGTTATCCATGATAATTGATAAAGATAATCTATGCTAGCTGATAAGGAAAACCCCAAAGTTACCACCAGAATTTATCTTGGGCTCTCATTTTGTAATTTTTTTAAAGTTTATTTATTTTTGAGAGAGACAGAGCCTGAGTGGGGGAAGGGTAGAGAGCAAGGGAGACACAGAATCTGAAGCAGTCTCTGGGCTCTGAGCTGTCAGCACAGAGCCCAACACGGGGCTTGAAGTCACAAACCACGAGATCATGACCTGACCCCAAGTCAGATGCCTAACCAACTGAGCCACCCAGGCACCCCTTTAGGCTCTCATTTTGATGTATTCATTCTCAAAGGTTGAAGACAATGTCTTTTAGAGTCTCCCTTCCTGCAAGGTCTGTGAGAAATATAAATGAGATGTGAAATGAAAACAGAGAAAGGTGAGAGGAAAAAAAAATAAGGTCTTGGACCAACCACAAATAGAATAATCAACTTGTAAAAGACTCAAAATGAACATTTTTTTGACTATCTTGAGCCAGATGGTGAACTACGCACCTGGAGTGGGTGGTACAGGAAGACTAAAATGAAGAAAGATGAGGGAATCATGGCCACTACCCTCCAAGTGGTAGAATCTGAGCTGGAACTTCAAGTACACGACTTTGATGGCGCCAGTGTGAAGCATGGTTCCGTCCCACTAAAGCAGGAGTGAGCACATAACACCTGGCATAATAGACTCTTAAAAATTTAAGTTTGACTCTTGCTCATTTAGAGGCTGATTACCTAGTCTGTTTATAGTCTCTAGTCATCTTAAACTTTAAGCTTTCTTTCACTGCGACAGATTTTCATCATTCCAGGTTTGTACATATTTTGGAAATTTTGTACAATCTTAAGTACTTTGCTGATTACAGCTAAAACTGATTCTCCCAGACAAGTAATTCATTCCTTCCTCTGTGTTTCCACAGTGCTCTGTTCACACCTTTATGGAGCTCAGATTACACTGTATATTAAGTATATGTTTGCTTTTCTGGCTCCTTCACTTGAGTGAGAGCTCTTCATGGAATGTGATTATATTTTGTTGAGACAGGGAAACATAGTGGTTAGGCATTGGAGCTCTCAGCTCCTTCTCCCCAAGTTCAAATCCCTGCTCAACCATTTCCTATCTTGCTGTATAACCCTGGACAAATTGTGTGTCAGCCTCCCTATGCTTCAGTTTCTTCTTGTGCATAATAATGAATATACCTCATAAAGATATGTTGTGACCATTAGATTAGACATGTGAGGTGCTTTCTCAGTGCTTGGCACACAGGGGGTGATCAATAAATACAGGCCTTCCTCCGGTAGCCCTTCTAACACACAGTAAGTCTTTAATAAAGTTCATAGAAGTAGGAAATGAATACATTATTTTACCAGAGCTACCTAGATTGGGGAATAGTTGCAGCCTACTTTTCCTGCTCAAATTTCCTTCAGATAAAAAGAGAAATCCCCTTTCAGACATCCCATGATGCTATACTGAGTCACTCATTTCCCTTTGGCTCAGTGGGGAAATGACGGTGACTGTTTCTTCCTCATCTTGCCCAGAAACCGCTGGACTCAGCTAACAACTGAAGATAGGGAGCAGTGGCCCAAGATATAGCTGGAAAAACAAACAAACAACAACAAAAAAAACAACCCTAGCTATTCAGTTCCCCGAGGGCTACTTCTGATCATCCTTATGGAAGAACGGACTGTGGCTTGGGAAAGAGTTTTGGAATCTCTGCACCTAAGATGTCTCCCGCAAGAGATGTCATTACTATATGGCCTGGTTTCATGAATAAATGTAGGTTACCACTTGCTCCCAAGATGAGCTAATGCTCCTCTTTTGTGCTTTCTTAACACCTAAATCACAAGAATTACTAGTTATGAGTAAGCATGAGGTACATATTGGGCATTGTGCTATCCACTCCACATTTAATCCGTAGATGTGCATTTAGTCCAGACCACACATCGACAAGGTTGATGTTATGACCCCCACTTTTCACAGGTGAGGAGACTGCAACACAGTGAGTTGAAGTGATTTCCCCCAAATCACCCAGCTACTAAATGGCAGAGCTGGGATGTGTCCCGAGGCTACTTGCTGCCAGAGTTCACGCACAACAGTACACGAAACCACCTCCCTGACTGTTTTCATGTCACTCATTAGTCTGTTGTGTAGAAATCCTTCAATGAGTTTGGTTGGAGAAGCTTCTCTGCTTCTCCAACCAAATTGTGAGCCTCCTGAGGGCACAGCTTATAGCCTCACTGTTTTCCCAGCTCCTGTCACAGTACCTGGCACACAATAGCTGTTCAATGCACACAGAATAAATGAATGAATGGTTAAGCACATTGAGGCAACACTTTAGGCAGAAGATGATTTACTGGGTTGGAATCAAGAGGATTCGTATCTGCCTCAGGCTCCTGAAACTGTTTGAGATCTCTTCCAGATCCAAGAGCACTGAGATAGTGAGACTGGAGCTCTCTTCTCCATACTTTCAGCAAGACAGTTCAAAGCAATTGTCAAATAGGAACCATTTAACTTGCCTTTCCCTGCACTCATTTCAGATTTTCCATAAGGAGCTTTCTCTGAAGGCTCTGAACACAGTCCCTTGGCTGGCTCAGTGCTTCCTGGGATGGCCAATTTCTCCATCTGCCATGGGAATGGAGACTCTGAACATCTGCAAAACCCTCCCAAGGGAAGCAGCCCTCAGATACAGTATGTTCAAGAATTGGGCTTGTGACACTGTCCCAAAAGAAGCCCTTGCAACATTTTTGTCCCAAGTATTGAGCTGCTTTTCCTGTCTTTGGTTGGTTCCCTCCTCCTGTCTCTGGGCAGGACTGGGCTCTTCTACTGAACTACCTTGTTGGCTAAGATTTCAGTGAGAACTTTATGAGGATTTAAGATCCCAGGGTTTTTTGCTGAAGAATAAAGCTTGTTGTGTAGCCAGGAATCTGAGAGCATACAGCAGATTTTTGTGGATGAAACTACATATTCTCAACAACCTCCCTCATTTCCTTCTGGGAAATCTTACTGTCACTGGTCAGATTGAGGTTACATTTCTTCCCAACTACCTATGACCACAGGACTGTTAAACAGAAGTCCCTTTCTCCAAACAACACACACACACACACACACACACACACACACAGAGTCTATCATCTGTTTCTAAAACAGCTGCATCCAAAGCTCACTCAAGTGACTCTCAGATATTTGTAAGTAAAATGGTGAAGCTTAGCACAATATTCATCTTTGGGTAACTATATGAAGCATTTCTATCATCAACTTTCATAGAATGGAGTTAGTTTAATGCAACAATCTCAGAAAGCGTGTCATTGTTATTTAATTTATGAAGAAAAAAGAAAAGATAACCAATTTACTTTTTTTTTTAAATTTGCCCTTTTCATCCATGGTTTACTGACAGTAAAAAATGAAAATCACCCTTTCCTTTCACCTGGCATTATCAACCTTCTTTCACTTATCAAATATTTATTGACCCTCAAAGTGCAGAGTACAGGGTACTGCATGGGTTCTTACCCATTGTTCTGAATAGCCAACCTAGAAATAGCGCTGAAAATGAACTTCCGTTAATGATGAGCTGCAACTAGTATCCAATGGAGAAGTAATCGCCTAAAAAGAAAATTTAGAAATTCTCATGAGACCATCTATGCGTGGTTTTCTAAAATGTTCTTTAGCTTCAAAAATTCTTCACCCAAAATTTTCATTGGGAGCCCCCTACATCAAATAAAAGTCATTTTCTAATTCAAGCAGCTGAAGTCCAGACAGCATTCAAGATTGACCAGTGCCTCCAAACTAGTTCTTGAGCTACAGTCAGCTCTGGTCCTCTTACCTGGAGCCATGAAAGGCGGTGCCCTCCTGTTACACTATCGGCTCCCATATTGCAATAAGCCGAATCTCCCAATGTTGTCAGTACAGTCTGCAGACTAAATCCTGCATCCTGACTCGTAGTCCTTGGGTTCAGTTGCCAACTAAACACCTAATTAGAATGAGCATTATTTCTCTCAAGATTTGGAGAATATATCTATGGTTCAAGATGTCTTCCAGGATTTAATGGAAAATGTTTAGACTCTGAAGCATTTCAAATAGGACGGAAGTGGAACAGAGGTGAAAGACTGGATTACTTAGATTGCTTTGGGAAAACTGGATTATTAATATTACATGAAGAAATATAGAGTTGTAGCCTGACCTTATATACCACATTTGAAATGGACTCCAGGTAGATTATGGACCTAAATATTAAAGATAAAACGGGGCACCTGGGTGGCTCAGTCAGTTAAGCATCTGACTTCAGCTCAGGTCATGACCTCACCGTCTGTCAGTTCAAATCCCATGTCAAATTCTGTGCTGACAGCTCAGAGCCTGAAGCCTGCTTTGGATTCTGTGTCTCCCTCTCTCTCTGCCCCTTCCCCGCTCATGCTCTCTCTCACTAAAATAAAATAAAAACATAAAAAAAATTTAAAGATAAAACAATAAAACTATCAGAAGGAAAAATAGGATATCTTTGTGAAAGATAAAGTCTTCTAAAGGAACATCCCAAAACACAAACCATAAGGTTAAAAGTTGATGGATTTGACTTCATCAAAATTAAGAATTTTTGCTCAGTGAAAGACCTAACAGACACCAGTCAAAGACAGAGGACAGACTCTAAGAATGTATTTACAATGTATTTAACAGTTAAGAGATAAATATCTGGAATATGTTAGGAACTCCTCCAAATCAACAAAAAAGAGATGAGAAAATAAATAGAAAAGTACTTAAGAGATATGAAAGGTTAATTTATAAAAGGGCCTTAAAAATTGATTTAAGAAGCGTATGAGGGGCACCTGGGTGGCTTAGTTAGCTGAGCATCCCACTTCAGCTCAGGTCATGATCTCACGTTCACGGGTTTAGGCCCCGCGTCGGGCTCTGTGCTGATAGCTCTGAACTGTGTCTCCCTCTCTCTCTGCCCCTCCCCCCACTCATGTTCTGTTTCTCTCTCTCTCAAGAATAAAGATTAAAAAGGAGAGAAATATATGAAAAGATGCTAGTAATCAGAAGAATGCAAGTTATAGCAACACAATACCACTTTACACCATCATAATGGCAAAACAAGAAAAGAAGATAATACCATATATTGACAAGAATATGAGGAGATGAGAACAGTCTGGTACTGCTTCTTGGAATGTAAAACATACAGCTTTGGGGGGGGGGCACCTGGGTGGCTCATTTGGTTGAGCGACCAATTCTTGATTTCAACCCAGGCCATGATCCCAGGGTCGTGGGATTGAGCCCCAGGTCAGGCTCCATGCTGAGAGCCTCTATCTTTCCCTCTTCCTCTCTCTCTCTCTCTCTCTCTCTCTCTCTCAAACAAAAACAGAAACAAAGAAAACATACAGCTTTATGGAAAGAGATCTGGCGATACTTAGTCAAATTAAGAATGAATGTATTTCATAACCCAAGAATCCTACTAATGGGTATGCTCAGATAATAGCTCCCCAAGTTCACTAAAGGACACATACAAAGATGTTAACTGTGACTTTGTTTGTGGTGTCAAATATAGAAGTTAACTAGTATCTGCCAGAGGGAATAGATAATTAAAATATAGTATGTTAATACTCTGGAATACTGGGCCATGGTCAAAGTTAATTAAAAACTATATAGTCACATGAGCAGACCTGAAAGCTTAATGTTGAATGAAGATTTATACATAAAACAGTATTTGCATGGGTAAGAACATGCCAAACACAACAGAGTGAGTATCTAAATGAGAGAAAGGGCTGGAAATGACCACCGTGAAGGAAAAAACACATAACAGAACAAGGACAATCTTTGCATTAACTAATGATGATAGTGTTCTATGAACCAATGAGTGTAATTTAATAAACTCTGTGAAGAACAGAAAAGGAAATGGGGGCAGGGGGGCTGTTGTCTGAGAGGCCGTGCCATAGAGGTAAGTGACCCTGACTGTGAGCAGGAGACCTGGGTCCCATACTGATTTGGTCTGTCATTTGGTGGTAACATGAGCCCGGGACATTCTTTTCTAGATTTCCTTTTTCCCCTTTGGTAGCATAAAATATTAGGCTGGAATTTCTAAGATCTTTTCCAGCTTTGTGCTTCATGTACTCTGTTCTTCCTTTCCCATCAATAACCTCCATAATGTCATAAGCAACAATAAAACCATATCACCCATTTCAGAACATTTTTACTCACATTGAAAAATAACCGAACTTATGAAAAATGTCTTTTGCTGAAGGTGTATTTTTTATACACCTGGATGACAGAGTGATATCATTTCTTTAAATGTGCCGTCTTTATCACCTTAAGGCAACAGTTTCCCTTTCCATGGATCAATGGACAAAGGAAAAAAGTTAAAAAAAAAAAAAGGCTTACATAACATTCAGGAGGACTGGAGGAGTTATAGGACGAAAGAGCCCTTCTTAGAAAAACACAGATTGATGAGGAGGCGGACGATGATGATGATGATGACTATGACTACGAAGACGAGGACGACAGCAAACTAGAAAAACGTAAATCCGGAAGAGTTAACCTTGTCTCTGGACATCTAGCTCATAGAGGCCACTAGGCCCTTGTAGCTGGCTCCAGGCTTTTTTGGACTCTGCTTTAAGAGGAAACATACCCTGGAGATGAGTGATGGAAAGCATTATAAAATGAGGAAAGCCACTTTATAGAACTGTGGACTCCATTTACAAACTAAAATAACAAAATGGGAAAATACACTATCATAGAAAATCTATTCTGCACTGTGCTAGAGGAATCATTTTGCCCTTTTAAGAGTTCATTAAAATTCAACAGCTCTTTTCAATCAATTAATACGTTGGCTATGAATAGGAAAATATGTGTGACTGGCCAGTCCTGTACAAACTAAAACATTTGCATAACATCAGCTCTTTCTTTGGTTGCATAATTAATCATTTGGGATTATTCATTTGTAAGCATCATTTTTCAGTGTCAGAAGAAATTATGTTTTACTTATGGCAACATTCTAAGTCATAATTACAGCTATCACTTACTGAACACCGGCTAAGCATCAGGTATTATACATGTCATAATTGTTATGCTTACCACAATATTATAAAGTGAATATTATTATACCTGTTTTTTGGATTAGGAAGCTGAAGTTCAGAGAAGTTTATTAATTTGTTCAAGATGATATGCACTTCAACAGTAAGAATGACTGTCTACAGAACTTATCTTTTTAGCATGCCACATAGCCTCCTCTAAAGATTTTTTCTTCTGAAAATAGTGATTCCATATTAATAGCTAATATTTCTTGTGTGCTCACTATTTGCCACTGCACCTGCAACTTGATAGGCATTGCCTCATTTGAATTCACCAAACATCCCTATGAGATGTGGATATTCTTAATGTACACATTTTCAGTAATGAGAAAAGTAGGGTTTAAAGAAAGTACTACTTGGTCCAATAGAGCACAGCTAGAAAGTAATGGAATCTGGATTCAAGGTCCTGGTGTCAGTTCATATTTTTCTTAATTTTATTTTTAAAAATGTACATACTATAAAACTGAGATTTTGGGTATGCTCCATGAATTTTAACATATGTGTAGATTCATGAAACCACCACCACAGTCTGTAGGCAGAACAATTCCATCACCCTAAAAAGTTTCCTCATGGTACCCTTTGTAGTCACACCCTCCTCCATGCCATCCTCTGCATTCACTGATCTGGTCTGTGTTCCTGTGGTTTGTCTTTTTTTTTAATGTTTATTTCTTTATTTTGAGAGAAAGAGAGAGGGAGCACATGCAGGAGAGGGGCAGAGAGAGAAGGAAAGAGAGAATCCAATGTGGGGCTTGATCCCATGAACCACAAGATTATGACCTGAGCCAAGAGATCAAGAGTTGTCCACTTAACCGACTGAGCCATGCAGGCACCCCTGTAGTTTTATCTTTTTAAAAATGTGATATAAGTGGAATCATGCAGTATGTATGTTTTCAAACTTAATCCTTTCAATCAGTATAATGCCTATGAGCTTCATCCATATTGTTGTTTCCATGTTGTTGCTCTTTATTGCTGAGTGGTTTTTCACTGTACTGATGTATCACATTTGTTTATCCATTCAACTGTGGGGAAAAAAGTGTGGATTCTTTTCAGTTTATGAATAGATAATGAAGAGGTGATTATGTATGCAGTTGCTATAAACATTTCTGTACCTAAATTTTGTGTTAACATGGATTTTCGTTTCCTTAAACACCGAGGACTGGGTTGTTGACTCATAAGTTAAGTGTTTAATCTTTCAAGAAACCATCCAACTATTTTCCAGAATGGCTATATAATTTTGCCTTCTCTCCAGCAATGCAAGAGGATTCTAGTTGTTCCGCACCCTCATCAGCACTTGGTATTGTTAGTGATTGTTTTTAAAACAGTTAAAAATTTTAGCCATTCTAATAAGTTTGTAGTGGTATCTAATGTTTGTTTAATTTACATTTGTCTATTACATTCCTTCATGTGCTTATTTGCTATCTATATTTACTCTCAAGCCAAGTGTCTGTTCAAGTTTTTCTCCCATTTTTTATTTTTATTTTTTATGTTTATTTATTTTTAAAGGAGAGAGAGACAGAGACAGAGTGCAAGAGGAGGAGGGGCAGAGGGAGAAAAAGGTACAGAATACAAAGCAGGCTCCAGGCTCTGAGCTGTCAGCACAGAGCCCAATGTGGGGCTTGAACTCACGAACTGTGAGATCATGACCTGAGCCAAAATGAGCCACCCAGGAGCTTTTTTTTTTTTACTTTTTATTCTCCCATTTTTGAAATTGAGTTACTTTCTTGCAATTGAGTTTTAAGAGTTCTTTATGTATTCTAAATATAGGAACTTGGTCAGAAATATAATTCACAAATATTTTCATACAGTTAGCACTTATCTTTCATTATTCTCACAATGTATAGAGAGTTTACACAAAGATGGGTCGAGCTGCCTGGGTGGCTCAGTTGGTTAAGAGTCTGAATCTTGATCTCAGCTGAGGTCATAATCTCATGGTTTCATGAGTTCCCGTCCCATTTTGGGCTCTGTGCTGACAGTGGAAAAGCTACTTGGGATTCTCTCTCTCTCCCCCTCTCTCTCTCTCCTCTTCCCCCGCTCATACTGTCTCTGTCTCGCTCAAAATAAATAAATAAACTTAAAAAAAAAAACACCAAGATGGGTCATGGGACCAAAGATATACTGGGCTTTCAGACAAACAAACGCGGACAGAAAAATAGAGTGAATCTCTCCAATCTCCATCCCCGTGGAAAAAGTCCCCTGCCCACATTAAATTCTTCTCTATGCAAGAACGATGTGCATGCAGTTCTAAAGAAGCCAAGTTCAGGCCTTCTGTCCTCATAATTTGCATAGCACCCTTTCCCAGCCTGGACTTGGGACTGAGAGGAGAGAGGAGGTCACTTTCAGTCTCTTGCTGCACTGGTGGGGGGCCCTGAGTGAGAGAGAGAGGAAGCTGCTATATCACAGCCCCATGAAAAGTAGAAATGTGCCTTTGCTTGCAGGTAGAGTGAATTGTTTCATCACAGCTATTGCTCCATGGTTTCCAATCTTCATAAACAGTGAATTAAAGGAAATTGGCTTAAAGCTGCAGTATAAAAAATAAAAGTCCTGTATAAAAGGATTTTCCAACTATGAGGAGTTGTAAGCCCTGCGTTGTATTTCTGATCAAAGCTGTGTACAGAGTCTCCAAGAGACTGTGTTCATTCTGTTTATTTAAACTCCACTTTGGGTAAATAACCACCTCTGGGGAAACATAAACACAGCACCTCTTTCCCGTTACAGAGTAACAATTTCCAACTCTATGTCACCTCTTTATCATCAGTGTGTATATATAATTTTTATGGAGTTATAATCCATGTGATGCTTGCTTCCCAGTGTTTTTAGCTTAACATTATTTCACATACATTTTTCCATGTAGCAGCATAGTCTAAATATTTACCATTTACAGAACTACACTGTGATACAGTAGACTAAGAATAGCTCACACTTACATAGTAATTACTGTATGTCAGGCAAGTGCTTTACCTATTTTTACTCATTTAATGTTTCCTCCCTACAACCCTCTGAGGTGGGTACCATCTGTCTTAGTCTGGCTTCAAAAGAAAGCAGAACCTGAAGCAGAGGGTTCCGTACGCTACTTTATTCAGGGTGCAATTCCAAGGAAGCTGGGGTGAGGGAAAAGCGGACGGAGGCAAGGACAGGAGGAGAGTCATGGTGAAGGTGTGTTATCAAGCTGGTTCCCACCAAGTGTGATTGATTGTCCCCTCTCACAAGACCGTCCTCCCATGAGACCATCCTGCAAAAAACTGCATCAACTGCATGTCAGACAGTCATACAGAAAGAGAAGGGAGGAATGGCTTATCTACCACTTCTCATCTGCCCCATGAGAATTTTATCCACACACATACTTCCGGGTAGGCAAATGGCACACCTCAGTTTCAGCAGGGAAGCCTCAGGAATCAGGGCTTGACGCAAGGTGCTCTGTAGTTTGCCTGCACAAAGTCACCAAGTCAGTCGGGGCCCACATAAACCTGAGATGGCAGTAATGGCTGGAAATATACAAGAGATTCTATTATTGCACTAGTTTTACAGATGAGACACGGAGATTGACTCCCTGCCCTAAATCACTCAGCTGGTGACTGGTGGAGCCACATTTGAACCCAGAAAGCCAGACCCTTAACAATTATGCTAAACCAGTCCTTCGATTTGGGAACCTCTGAGTTGTTCTCAGGTTTTCACTGAAATGCTTCAGAGCATAACAGAGAGATTATCAGATAGGAATCTTTGATTCTGACATGGCTCAGAAGCTTGGAAAATCATTTCTGTATGGGTTTCAACTTGTCATGTAGTTTTGAAAGAGCTCAGACTACAGGGCCTTAGAGATCTCATATTCTGAATATAATTATCCTGAAAATTTTTGAACAAATAATACATATTTTTGTAAATTTACCTATCCTGGGTGCCTGGATGGTTCAGTCAGTTAAACATCTGACTTCAGCTCAGGTCATAATCTTGCAGTTCATAGGTTCAAGTCCCATGTCGGGCTCTGTGCTAACAAAATAGCTCAGAGACTGGAGCCTGCTTCAGATTCTGTATCTCCCTCTTTCTCTCCTCCTCCTCTGCTCATGCTCTGTCTCTCAAAACTAAATAAACATTTAAAAAATTTTAAAAACAATTTACATATCCTTAGGATGTAACCTCAGAAAGTAGACCTACTGGATCATAGGGTAGGACCATTTATATGACCTGTGATTTAAATTAGCAATTGCCTTTGGGGCACCTGAGTGGCTCAGTCAGTTAAGTGTCCAACTTTGGCTAATGTCATGATCTCATGGTTCATGGGTTTGAGCCCCGCGTCAGATTCTGTGCTGACAGCTCAGAGACTGGAACCTGCTTCGATATCTGTGTCTCCCTCTCTGTCTGCCCCTCCCCTGCTGGCACTCTGTCTCTCTCTTGGAAAAAAATAAAATAAGTAAACATTAAAATTTTTTTTAAATAAAAAATAAACATAAAGAAATTAGCTGGGTGCCTGGGTGGCTCAGTTAGTTAAGCGTCCAACTTCGGGCCAGGTCATGATCTCGCCCTTCCAGAATTCGAGCCCCATGTCAGGCTCTGTGCTGCCAGCTCAGACCCTGGAGCCTGTTTCAGATTCTGTGTCTCCCTCTCTCTCTCTGCCCTTCCTCCACTCGTGCTCTGTCTCTCTCTCAAAAATAAACATTTTAAAATAAATAAATAAGTAAACAATTGCCTTTGAAAATAATCTTACTAATTTCATGCATTTCTTAGATCTTCAAGGGATGAATGTGCCTCTTGCCTTCCCTGATCATCATTGGGATGAAATAAAATTATATATGAAATATTTCACTTTTGGTGACTTGATAGATATGAAGTAGCATTGCAAAATTTTTCTTTTCTATATCTTGACTGCCTCAATAAGTCAAACATTTTTCCAGGTGTTTTTCATGTGACTTCTTCCTGTATTAATTTTATTTTTAGCAAATTATTTTCCTCTGTTGGAGGGATCAGCTTTACCATCTGCCAAGTGAACAGGTAGGCTGAGGTCTCCAAGAGGTTTTGAGCGGTGAGACAGTACCTATTGGAGTACTGTCTCAATTCTTGAAATAAGTCAGTAAGGGCTTTTACATCTTTAGAGTTTCTGTGAGTCTAGAAACAAGGAAGCCTGTTCCTTGACCAGAGACCCCAAGAAATGTCGTGGTCAACCAAATTCTCTTCTTTCTGCACGGCTCATGTTTTAGTCCTTCCTAAAAGAAGGAGAGATGAACTTAAGTGACCTGATGGATTTGCCCCCCAATTTAAGCAGTTTGTAATATTTTGTATAATGAGCACACATATCAAATGCTTCTCCCAAGGCAGCAGTTATCTCAATTGGAGAACACTTCTCGTTTTCTTCTAAGCCTAGAGCTTCTGAAACACTTGACACATTTGTTCTGCATTTGTGGTGACCTACTTATTCTAAGTTTCAATCTTTTAGCAGCTGAGATTAAAATGGCCAAAGCAATGAAGTCATCATTGTCATTCTCTGGAGATTTAAAAGAAGTATGACAGCATTCTTAGATACTAGGGGAGTTAGGAAGCAGATTACCATATTCTCATCTTGGGACAGGGCTAAAAAAAAAAAAGCAGGGGCTGATTCTTGAGGCGCTCCAGACCCCTTTTCCTAAGCCTCTTTCTCCATTCCAAAAGGGAGAGGTGCTGCTCCTCTTCACTTTTACTCCTATAAACATGTGTCATCAGAACTGGATGAGGGGGCAGGAGAAATGGGTTCAACCCTAGTTCTGCCAACTTAACACCCTTGTGGATTTCGGTAAGTCCCTTATCTTCATCAAGTCCAAGTTTCCTCATCTATTCCATTATAGTCCTTTTCACTGATTATTCATAGGCTTCGCTAACTAGTACGCAAGACCTTTAAGTTAGTAGCAGTACCTTGTTTATTATCTCTATGCCGCCCCCACAAAGGCCCTTTATGGAATTTGTCATAGGAAGGCGTTCTCTCCTCGGTACTATACCGAATTTTTATGAATCTCTTCTTGTCCCCGAGGGTGGCCACTACCATCCTCTTTCCAAGGTTGCCCAGGTGGACGAGTTTGCTAGACCTACTGTAACAAATTACAAATTACCACAAACATGGTGGCTCAAAACAACAGAAATGAGGGGGCACCTAGGTGGCTCGGTCGGTTAAATGTCCAACTCTTGATTTTGGCTCAGGTCATGATCTTACAATTTGTGGGATTAGCTCCTCGTTGGGCTCTGTGCTGACAGTGCTGAGTCTGCTTGGGATTTGCTCTCTTTCTTTCTCTGCCCTTCCCCTGCCAAATAAATAAATAAACATTTAAAAAAAACAGAAATGTATTCTTTCATGGTTCTGGGGGCTAGAAATCCAGAATCAAGGTGTCTGCAGAGCCATACTCTGAAATCTCTAGCAAAAGATTGATCCTTGCCTCTTCCTAGCTTCTCATCATTGATGACGATGCAGCTGCATCAGTCTAATCTCTGCTTCCATCATGACACGGACTTTGTCCCTCTGTGTGTGTCTTTCCACGTCTCCAAATCTCTCTTATCCTTTTTTTTTTTTTTTTTTTTTTTCAACGTTTATTTATTTTTGGGACAGAGAGAAACAGAGCATGAACGGGGGAGGGGCAGAGAGAGAGGGAGACACAGAATCAGAAACAGGCTCCAGGCTCTGAGCCATCAGCCCAGAGCCTGACGCGGGGCTCGAACTCACGGACCGCGAGATCGTGACCTGGCTGAAGTCGGACGTTTAACCGACTGCGCCACCCAGGCGCCCCTCTCTTATCCTTATAAGAGCACCAATCATTGGATTTAGGGCCCAACTTAACCGAATATTACCTCCTCTTATCCTTATAAGAGCACCAATCATTGGATTTAGGGCCCAACTTAACCGAATATTACCTCATCTTAACTTGATTACATCTGAAAAGATCTTATTTCCAAATGAGTTTACACTCACAGAGGATGTTCCAAGTGGATGTCAATTCTGAGGGAATACTATTCAACCTGGCACACCAGGACATCTCTAGCCCTACTACTCCCATCCCATAGCCTTGGACCTTGTCTCCTGTCCTCATCATGCAGAATCCTTCCCCCTCAGATGACTCCCCCTCACTAGAGTCATGATAATTATCCCCATTGTTCTCCTTCACAATAGGCTCTCCCTCTTTCCATCCATTTTCCACAAGAGCCTGCTGTCAG
The DNA here is from genome assembly GCF_018350175.1 of Felis catus. Taxonomy (NCBI): domain Eukaryota; kingdom Metazoa; phylum Chordata; class Mammalia; order Carnivora; family Felidae; genus Felis; species Felis catus. The sequence goes on from NC_058376.1 coordinate 75,300,235, forward strand.
GCTAATCTCATAAAAAGGACAGCTTGATTAGCTTCACTTCCCTGCTCAAAAACTTTTTTGATGGTCCTTATTACCTAAAGCATAACAGCCCCATTTGGGCCAAACTTCCTTAGGAAGACATTCACAGACTTTGACTCCAACTCACCCTTGCAGTCCTACGCCCCCGACTTTCTTCCATGCACTACTCTAATTGTCCTTTCTCTCCATCATCTGCCTTTTCCTCCTCTATCATGTCTCTGCCTCCATCTCAAAGCCATTCTCCATCACAGCATGTGTTATTTTTACCACTCTTGAAAAGCTATGTTGTTTCCAATGTCTACCAAGACCTCAGACCATGCCCAGCCCAATAGTCACTCCTGCTCCAAACTCCCAGAATAGTTTGTACTTCCCTTGATACTTTTCATTGTTACATTATCTGATGATGCTGTCTCTTTTGATTAAAACATGAGCTCTTAAGAGTCAGATGTCTTTCTCATTCCCCCAATTTCTGGCTCTTCCAGAAAGACAGCATGTTTTGAAGAGAAGGAAGGAAGGATTCTAAAGTAATGATTTTCAGAAGATACTTTTGGGAGTATGCAAATGTTTTGTATTTCATTAACAGTCAAAGCGATAAAAAGTGAAAAATGGCACCTTTACCCCTAATTTCAACTTTTCATATTTATAAAAATAGCTCACTTCTTTATACTAAGCTAATGTTATACATTGGGAGTTACCAAATAAATGTACGCTAATAACATGTGTTTCTGCCTTATGAATACACACTGGGTAAGATTTATTGAATCAAAAAAATATAAACATGACTATAGCAATGGAGTCACGTACTTCTCTTGGCAGATGAAGTATTTGCATTTCTTCTTAGACTCTCTTAGCCATAATGGTGGTTGAGATTTTTTATCCCATGTGTAAGATTAAAGGAGGGGGATGCCGTAAGGCCAAGAAGCAGAGCAGAGAGGCAATGGACATTGGAGCCACAAGGACTATGACAACTCTGCCAGTTATTAATTGTATGATTTGGGCGATGTCACTTAACTTTTCAAAACCTGTTTCTTTCTTGTTAAAATAGAGATTAACTCTAACTCATAGGAGTGTTGAGATGATTAAATAGTATACCTAAAATAAAATGAATAGCATATAAAAGAATAAATGACATCTACCTTATTACAAGGGTTAGCTCTGGTGAAAGGTTTTTTGTTTTTTGTTTTTTTTTTCCACTTGCCAGGTAAATTGCAGAGGTAATTCTAACAGCAGCTGAGAACTTAGATGAGGAGGGCCTTAACCTCTAAATTGCCCCGAGGGAGAGCTAGCTAATGAAAAGTCACAAGAGTGAATTATCTGCTGACTATGCTCTTTTGCTGAGGTACAAAATTACTTTTCTATAGATATCCAGTTTGCTAATTACCTTTTAAAAATCAAATAAGAGCTCTTTCTAAAGTCCTGGTAGTGACCAAGAAAATATATTAAAGGAGAAGCATCAGATTTTATGCAAGAGCCAAGAAAAACTCATTTGGAAAAACACAAGTACTTAAGTACAGACTGTTTGGTATGACTCCGGAGTAGATAAAATATTTTCTTGACTGTAGTTCCCTTCCTGTAAGATGTGGGTAAAAACTAACATCAAGAGATGACTCTGAAAAATAGAAAAAAACACTTCCTGAATTAATTTGGATCTTTCAAAGGAAACCAGTGTCTGACATCTCTTACTAGTTGACTATCAAATCATCTTTCTCTCCTTTCATGAGGCTGCCCTTCTTTATTCTTTTATGAGCGTCAGTACTTAGGGTTATAGAAGCCATGAGTGCTTTATAAGGATGCTCTGACTTTTCTGTAAAGGGATCCTTCTAGGTTTGACTCGTTGAGCCCTTGGGCTCTCAGACACACAGCTGGCAACATCCCCTTACATGTGGATGTACTTTCACTTTCATGACCAGTGCTGGGGAAAATTATTCCTTACAGGGCTTTTCAGGGATCCTGCTCCCCCATGTGTATGTTTCTGACATCACGTTCTGGGCCTATTTCTCAGACCTCAGATCTTTTTATCTTCACTGCTTTAGACCTCAAATAACTTAACCTACTGTCTCTCCCCTTCTAGATGTTACCACTGCTTCCCATTCTATCCCACAGATAAGACACCAGGGCTCTAATTTAAGGGTTTTTCTACCAATTAGAATGGGGAGCAGATACTAGCTAACAGAAATTACATGAAGAAGATGGAAAGTTGTTGGCATCTTACCAAGTAGAGCCAGTGTCCAGAGCTGGTGTCCAATTTCTATCCTTTGCTTTCTATCCTTTACCTTCATTATTCAGGTAAAGCATTATCCCATTGCCACAAAGCGAAATTCCCCTACCACACTTATACTCACCCACACCCACACACGCTTTCAGATACACACACGGAAAGAAGCAATCAAGACAAAATAGATGTTCCTGGCTATTAAGAGTGTACATTTTGTCTCTGAGAACTCCACACTGGGCATCTCTGAACTTTTCATAGGAATGAGTGACACAGGGCATACTCCGTGTGGCAGAGGTGACAAGACTAATGAATTAAAGATCAGATTGTTTGGAAGGACTTCATTCTGTTCATTCTTATATCCCACTCTCTTGATATCCTGCAAAGCCCATCATTGCTTGATTTTGAATTAAGCTGCCCCTTCCTGGTGGTTCATAAGCTGCCTCCCTTGGTGATTATGAGAAGCTTCTTGATTCTTTTACACCCCAAAACTGCCAGAGGATCCTTAAAGCCACAAGCTGAACATGAGATACCTTTCTGTCCATAAAATCTCAAAGATAAGGAATTTAAAAGCCTATCTTTATATTAAAACAAGCACATGTATATTGGGAACAAAAAGAAATTCTTATGTTTGGTTGAACTATATGCAGTTACCAATATTCAACCATTTTTGGCCTATAAAAATGGCAGTTGCACATGGTTTAACCTGATACATTTTAAAGGTAACAGAAATGTTTTTCTTGGGGCTTCATCTCTAGGCCCAGGAGTAAAACTTCTCTTTCCATTGACATAAGGGATATTTTAACATTTATTTATTTATTTTTGAGAGCGAGAGAGAGAAAGCACAAGCAGGGGAGGCACACAGAGAGAGATACAGACTGTGAAGCAGGCTCCAGGCTCTGTCAGTGCGGAGCCCACGCGGGGCTCGAACCCAAAAACCATGAGAACATGACCTGAGTCGAAATCGGACGCTCAACTGAATGAGTCACTCAGCCGCCCGACATAAGGGATATTTTATTTTATTTATTTTATTTTTTTTTTCAACGTTTATTTATTTTTGGGACAGAGAGAGACAGAGCATGAACGGGGGAGGGGCAGAGAGAGAGGGAGACACAGAATCGGAAACAGGCTCCAGGCTCCGAGCCATCAGCCCAGAGCCTGACGCGGGGCTGGAACTCACGGACCGCGAGATCGTGACCTGGCTGAAGTCGGACGCTTAACCGACTGCGCCACCCAGGCGCCCCAGGGATATTTTAAATAAAAGTTTGAAAAGCAGTTTTTTGCACAGTTTATTTAATGATATTTGGAATATTCTGTGATTCTGGGGATAATTGGTTCTCACTCAGAAATGGCTATCTTTCAAACTAATTAGCACTGGATTCTGAGAACAAAGGGGGAAATGATAGGTTTCATTTTTTGAATTCTCTCCAAACCTCTTTCAGAGTTCTTTCACAGATCTTGATCATATAAATCTATTAAGCTTCTCTGCTTTCCCCTCCCCGAGCCTAAGAACTGATGAAACATTCAAGAATCCAGATCAGGTACTATGGGTCTCCAAGTGGATCTTTGTCTGTGCTTCCTTTTGGAGGCGAGGCAAAGGTAATATTTTCATAGAAGACTGGGGTGAGAAGTTGTGTTGGGGAAAACAAGATGTCCTTATTAAAAATTGATGGAGCAGACTGGAAGATATCTAGAAAACACTCACATATTCCTAAATTCTGTTTCATTCACATTTGCATTAAAGTTTTAGTCATGTGATCAAGAATTACTCTTCTCTCTCAATCAATCAATCTCTGTTTCTCTTTTTCATGTGTAAAATGTAGGTATTTAACTGGATGAGATAACGACTGTAGGTCTGGCATTCTAAGACACTGCAACTTAAGGGCATGTATACATGTTCATAAAGCCAAGAACAACTTAAAAATACATCAGTTGGGCTCACCTCAACAAGGGACATCAGTCTTTGGTCATGGAGCCAATAAATATGTATATTTTTCACATTCTACTGCATATTTGTCTCATGTGTCTTGGGTTTGAATCATTTTGCAAAGATTATTGATCCATAACATCCAATAAATGCAAAAGCAAGGAAGGTATTAGAAGTGCTAATAAGAAAAGGCACATGGTAATTATGTAAGCAAGGTGGGGTATATTTAAAATTTTTAAGTGGAATGATTCACTAGATTGAAGGGAAGTTTCTGAAGACAAAGAGCTATTTATGAAGCAGGTGCAAGGATCTGTCTACACCTCTGCAATCAGCAATAATTTTTAAGAGCAAAAGAAAAGTGATTGGTGAACCAGAATACCATTTGAATGTGACACTAGCATTGGCAAAAGTATGTTCACTCAAGAGAAGGTCATGAGTTTGTTAAAAGTATTTAAAGGTGAAAGAAACATGGTAACCTTGCTGATGAGACCTGTCACAAACTATGAAGAATTTGTGGGTTTAAGAATCTCAGTGATGCTAGAGTGAGTGCGGGCACTGTAACTATTAACAGTTTCCCCCATAATACTTAGAGGAATTATCAAGGAGGGACATGACCTGACTCGACAGATTTCTGGCATGTGAAATAAGTTGGTTGTTTTTGGAAAAGACAGAGAAAAAGTAGATCTTCAAGAAATGAATAATTGGTTTTAAAACTTGGAAGGTCATACTCATAATTCTACGTGATGGAAATGAGGAGATGGACAATAAGATTGAGCCATGCTGTATTTGTTAAGGGAAGGCTCTAATTCTCCTTAGCTTAACACAATAAAGGCATATTTCTCACTCACTTAAGAATTCAACATGGATTCAGGCAACTGGGTGGCTCAGTAGGTTAAGCGCCCAGCTTCAGCTCAGGTCATGATCCCACGGTTGGGTTCGAGCCCTGCTTTGGGTTCTCTGCTATGGGCACAGAGCTTGCTTCAGATCCTCTGTCCTCCTTTCTCTCTGCCCCTCCCCTGCTCAGGCTCTTTCTCTCAAAAATTAAAAAAAAATTTAAAAAATTAACCAAGAAAAAAGAATTCAGTGTGGGTGATTCTTGCAGGGTGACAGTTTGTGTGCAGGAGCCAGGAGCTCTCTATCTCATGGCCCGGCCTTCATTCAGTTTCCAGGAGTCTATTCTCCTAAAAGATAGAAAAAGGGGCTGTGGGGAAGGCACATCCACCTCTTACCATCCCACCCAGAAGTGACACACAATCACTTCCTTACATTTTCCATTGGCAAGAATCAGCCAGATGGTTCCCACTGGAACTGCATTGGGGCAGGAGCAAGAAAGACAGTCCTGGGCTGGGCATCGCATCCTAACAGCAACCCTACACTAGGAAGGAGTCTTTTGCAGGGGCCAGCCTATGAAAAGAAGTTATGCCGCACCTCCTGACTCCAGTTAGGAACAAAAGGATTTACAACGAACTTTTCAGAACCTAATCTATTTGCATATAGAGAAGTAGAAAAACTTCTGTGGTATGTACTCTAAAATAGGAGCCATGACTCACAGCACTGAGTGCCTATAAAATGACTGAATAAAAGCAATGTTTAAAGGAACAAACTACAGTTTAAAGAAAAGAGAGCTGTTCTATTTTATATTGTAAATGTGTTATAAAGCCAAGCTGGGGTAATGCGTGTGCACATGTGTGTGTGTGTGTGTGTGTGTGTGTGTGTGTGTGTCCAGTATCTCTTCCTTTGAAAAATGACTCCAACCTCATTCTGTAAATATCTTCCTAACTGCAGCTAAAGGTGGGGGAGGTAAAAAACTGACCAGGGTCATCTCCCTACCTCAGGGGTTACATATGACTCCCGTCCAATCAAACATTTGGATCCCTCTGAGCATAGTGAGTTTTCAGTGATGAGCCCTCCACCTAAGCTGGGCCAATCAGAGCTCACCATGGTGTCTTTTATCCAGAGACTCTTTCTCTGGGGCTGTCATCTCTAAAACCTGTAAGCCTGAGGCTCTTGACAGCCATTTACAACTACATGGAGAGCCTAAGAATGAAGCCAATCAGAAAGCTGATGACATTATTTGAGGGCCTGGACAATGATGACCAAAGTTCACTACTTGAACTTCCTAGTTATATGAGCCAATAAATTTCTCCACTTACACCTTTTTTTCTTTGCTTCATTTGATTTATTTCTGACAATAAAACCTTCAGAATTAAAAGGGTCCTAACTATAACGGTTTGAATTTTTCATATCTTTTCATCATGTTTACTGTCCTGTTCTAAAACCGTTAATGGCTCATTAATTGCCCACAAAGCCAAATTAAAGCTTCTCTGCTTCACTTTCAGAACCTTTCACAAAAAGGGTTTGCCCTCCTAATCTAAGAACATAAACCTTAGAATGCCCAAGCACTTATTTCTTATATTGACATCTGGTTTTAGTCCATTTTTGTCTGAACGTGTCTCAACTTCTAAAATTTTACGTATGTTAGCACAGTTCCCGTGCAAATTATTACTGCTTTGAGGGTTGGGACCTTGTCTCACAGACAATGGTAGTCAACATCACTATCCATACTTCCTAGCCCTTGCAACTGTTCAGTCCTTAGCCTGGTACAGAACTCATAAAACACTCAGCAAATACTTGTTGAATTACATTCCCACAGTGATATTTCTTAGGGAAGCAGACTTTTAATTTTGAAGAGTCTACATTTTTTTTTCTTTCTGAGAAGGGAAAAACTATCTAAGTAGACAATTTAGGAAGTGAATTTACAGCTTGAAAAAGGTGCTGAATTGACCAAAGCCTTCTTGGAGGCCAGCATTAAGGTCACCTTTTTCTTTATTTCATTTTCAATACAGTTATAGCTCAGGCAGCAATTCAGACAGGGTTTCTCAGTAGTTGATCTAAGCGGTAGTCACTTTTAAATGTGAAAGAAAAAATCAAGTTCTTCCCAGACCAGCTATCCTGAAGCTGTTAAATATTGTTCTTCAGTACTCCTGCACGCCATGGTGTGTAATATTTGTTGAATGAATAAATGATTCCCTCCTTCCCTTGTGTTCTTTCCCTCAAACCCAGACATCATTTATTCCTGATAAATATTAGGAAAATATAAACCTAAGGTATAAAATCAAGGTGTAATTCCTCATATCTTTAAGTATTTTTATAGTTTTTATTCACATTCCATTGTTTCACATGCCTTCCATGAAAATTTTGTAGCTAAGAAAGAAGAATAATATCCATTTTTCAGAGGAGGAAACTGAGGCTCAGAGAGTCCAGGGAAGCTAAAGGTCATACAACCGGCAAACAACAGACCCAAGGTGTCAGCACCTGCCCAGTGCCCTACCTACCATCTCATCACGTGCTCTGGAAGGAGACCAGGCAGGTGGCATAGGGTGTGAGTCAAGACCATAGACTTGGACTGAAGCAGACACAGGAGAAAGTCCAGGTGTGCCACTTACTACCATGTGAACTTGGACAAGTTACATGATCAATTCAAACCTCAGTTTCCTAAGAATACTCCTGAAAATAGGAATACTCCCACAACCTCCTAAAGAGATGTTGAGGATGGAATGAATGAGCCAGTGACTGAGGCTTGATAAGTGCTCAGAAACTAGCTATTAAGGGCAAAGTTGTCAAGGAAATGGGGAGCCAGCCAGGTGCAAAATATGGTTACTGCAGGTCTGAAAGTTGGACTTTGAACTCTATTTAGATTAAATATACTAGTTATCTTGTCTATTTAATGTACTGTGAAGGACTTCGACCATGGGAAGTGCACCTTCTTTGGAGAACGCCGAGAAGACATTGCTGGAATTTAGTCCCAGCTCCATAATACCACTATTGAAATATTATCCTTGGGTGAATAGGGGAGTAAACTCTGACCAAGATCTCCCAAGGAGAGCAATGGCAGGATGAGGATCCCTGAGTGGAGGGGCTGCACCTCTGCTGATCCTAGGCCACCTGAGATTTCCTATTCCCGAAGACATTTAGATATTTTTTTGCTGACGCACTAGTTGCACATCCCCACATGACAGCACTTTTTCCTTCAATGACCATCCACACCTGTAGTTCTTCCCACCCCACTCCGTGATATGGTTGCCTCCTGGGAGGAACAGACGTCTCACCCCCCTGACACATGCCCAGCTGCCTCACACACAGTCTACCACCTGAAGCCTGACCCATCTGTAGTGAATTTTGAGTTTTGATATTCTTCAAGTTCCAATCCCAATTGAGTGAGGCTTCTTTTCTACCTGCCTCAGACCTGCCTTAGCTAAGTACTTTTTTGAGGCTCTGGCTCTGCCCTGATGATGGTCTCTGAGGATGCCTATTCTTTTAGGAGAGATTCTGCTTTGTATCCTAAGGGATGTGACCTTATCTTGAGGTGGAGTGAAATGCAATAAACCTGTTACAATAGATGAGTACCCACTTTTGGAGAAATTCAATTTAACAAAGACCATTAGTCAGTATGATTACCATTTCTCTTCACTAAGATGTTTCGTGTCTGTCTCTCCACATCTGCACCTCTGAAGTACACACCGGCACCTTTCTAGACACATGCCTGCCAGGTCTTATACACATGTTGCGGAGGGTCAAACTCTGCCCTGCCTCCAAAATGTGTTCCAACAGTCTGTGAGTCAAGGTCAGCCTTCCACAGGATTGTTGTGGAGATTAGCCTTGAAATGAGATAATATACAGCAAATCTAAAGTATCAGGTAGTTTTAAAGTAAAGTTATGACTCCAAGCCCTTAGACACTTTCTAGATCTCCCCACTCTTGGAAATAATGGAAGAACATCGCCACAAGACAAATACTCAGCTATTACTGAGGAAATTGGACTTTGATTCCCCTTGAGCATTCCAAATGTCTTTGAACATCCACTTCTTGGTGATATTCGTTTATTTAATACCTCTGATCAATAACCTTATTTCTCTCCAGTCTACCTTTTACTAGTCTCTTTGATAGTTTTAATTAAACTAATGCACTTTATGGAGATATGAAACCAGGCACTTGATGATGTCACTTCCTAGTTTGGGTCTTCAGCTTCCCTTTCACACAGTGGAAGTAGGAGGAACAGAGAGAGAAGAAGAGGGACAATTTGCTTCTGCTCAATTCACAGTGGTATGAAACTGAATAAAGACTTGTTTGGGAAGTGTCTGAAATCCTCTAATTCCTATAATTATCTTAATTTTTTAAAACGTTACATTGGCCTCAAAGCCAAGCACATTGTTTTGAGAGCCATAAAACCATCAATTTTGAGAATAAACCCATGTATGCTTAATTTAGTAGTAGAAAACATGAATTCCTATGTAGGCAAAATGATGATTGAGTTTAAACTGGGGATAGGAAAGGCTGGTAGTGAAATAGGCACAGCCCACATGTGACTTGCTAGACCAACTGCTCTTCCTGAAAATAAGGGAGGGGCGTGGGGCATGAAAACAAGATGGTGGAGAAAAATTGTAATAAGCGGAATAGGCAAAGCACACAATTGTGAAATAAAAGAAGTCTTGAATGACTGTTACTTTCTTGTGACCCCTGTAGCTCCCATACATATTTTCTGTCTGCACACCATTCCCTTGACCATAGCCATTTAATTATAGTACCAAAGGGGGGGGGGGAAGCAAGAAGTATCCTCAGCTAAGTGGTAAAAGCAGTAAGTTCTCAATTTTATGATACAGAAAGCCCCGAGCATCTTGTTTGGGGCATCGAGACTTTATATGCATTGAAAGTTAGGGCCTAATAAATTTCTTCCATATATCAAGGAATAAAATGACTTTTTAAAGGATAGTTCAACTGAAACAACAAAGATAAAGCAGAGGGTCCTTTACCAGGCATGGTAAAACTCATTTTTGAAGAGTCAACAGTATCTAGCTTCTGAAAGAAAATGGCATTGACTTGTGTGTGAAGATTTTCTGTGTGACTTTGGAGGAGTCTCTTGATCTCTCTGTTTCATCAGCAAATATTTTAATATCTTGGGTGAGTACTGGAATGAGCACTGAGTAATCACAGACTAAATAAAAGAGGTTTTGATGAATGCTCTATATTTCCAGCCTAACTGAACCACTCAATGTTTCTATATACATCACACATTTTCCTGACTCCACACATTTGCTTATGCCATTTTTTCTACTAGGAATCCGCTCTCCTGTGTTCCTTGTTCTAATTTTACCCATTCTTTAAGGACAAGGTCAGTTGTCTTTTGCATTTTCAGCTTTTCCAGATTTCTTTACCTAGAAGTACCGTTTCTTCTTCCAAACCCTCAAAGACAGCTGTTCTCTATCTCCCTTATGGATTGGTAGAGACTCATATTTTTTTAAATTTTTTTTAACGTTTAGTTTTTGAGAGAGTGAGAGAGAGCAGGGAGGGGCAGAGAGAGAGAGACACACACACAGAATCCGAAGCAGACTCCAGGCTCTGAGCTGTCAGCACAGAGCCTGACGTGGAGCTTGAATTCACGAACCGTGAGATCATGACCTGAGCTGAAGTCAGTTGCTTAACTGACTGAGCCACCCAGGCGCCCCTAGACTCATATTTTTACATATTGATTTAAGTAAATGACTTATGCTATTCCTTTAGAGGGCAGGGACTATACATGATTTATCTCGGAAATTAACATGTGATAAACACTTAATAAATGTTTGCTGGATAGATTGCATCATGGTTAGTTTGTGTTAGTTTCATGTGTCAACTTGGTTAGGCTATAGTACACAGTTATTTAATTTAGTTATATATAATACCTAGTTATTTAATACTAATCTAAGTATTACCGAGAGAGTGTTTTATAGATGTGGTTGATACCTGCAGTTGACTTTAAGTAAAGGAGATCACCTTCAATAATGTGGGTGGGCCTTATCGAATCACTGGAAAGTTCATAAAAAAGAGTTTTCCAGAGGAAATCCTGCCTCAAGACTATCAACTCCTGCTTGAGTTTCCAGCCCTACAAACTTGCCCTTTAGAGTTTGGATTTGCCTGCTCTACAGATTTGGGGGCTTGTCAGCCCTTGCAGCTGCATGAGCCTTTTCCTTGAAATATCTCTCCTTGTGTATGTATGGGCTATTGGTTCTGTTTCTCCAGAGAACACTGACTGATAGAGATGTCAGGCACAAAATATCCTGCTTATCATTTAAATTAAGTGACTTATTTGACTACAAGCTCTGGGAGGACATGGATTTTTTGCTTTGTTCACCGTTGCATCCCAGTGCCTAGAACCGTGCCTGGCACATGACAGAAGTTCAGTAAATATTTGCTGACTAAGTGAAGGAATCAAAAAGACAGCTTTATGGAAAATACCCGCTGGCAGCCATTTACTAGGTTCGAACTTGCCCTCACATGCTTTGGCTCTTGTGCTGATATGCACGGCAGAAACCCATCCCAGTCCGACCACTCTAGGTGCTCCCGTAGGCAGATCACTTCCGTTGTCTGAACGTCATCTTCTTCATCTGTATGATTAAAATTTTTAATCTGGTAGAACGCTTAACTCCCCCTCACCCTTCTTTGCCATTTTTTTATTTTGATGCATGGCTATAATATCCCTAGTTTTGCATCTGTTTTTTGTCATCACACATATTCGAATATTATTTATTACAGGATGGCTGTAATTTCTTTCCTTACTAATCATGCTTTCAGCAATTACTACCTGAGATTTATAAAGTTGCTCTCTTCCAAAGTACTTAAAAAAAACTTCAGCCTAGATTTCTAGGACCAGACTTCTTCCATAACTGAGTTGTAAGGAAATAAATAGACTCCTTAAGGTTTTTACCAGAACCATGATTCCTTGCCTGCAAGTGCTTTACAAGCCAGCTCTAAAGGCCCATATATACATTCATCCTCACCTAGGCTTCTGAACTTCAAACCTTTGCTTCTAATTTTAGGGCCAGTTTTATTTTATAACCATTTGCAGCCTCTTATAAATACTTCCTGCGGTGCTTTCTTTGGGTATCTTTTGTTTCCTCTCATCCTGTGGGGAAAAGGATTTCTGGAGTCTGAACATACCTGCTGGGCCCTAGCTGGGCCCTAAGAACACAGAGGTCATATGTCTATGCCCCAGGGCCAAGCTGCTCAGTGAATGTCAGCAGCAGATCTTGCTTCCACCCCCCACCAGCAGAGAATAAGTGGCTATTAGCCACAATGTGCCAAGGAGGGGGTCTTAATGCACTTATAGATTCTCTTCTCCTGATCTCAGGCTAATTCTTTCAGAGCTGACTTCCTAAAAACAAAAGATTCTTGGAATGTCCTACCATGGAATGTCAAGCTGTGCAAGAATAGACTGGGGAAAAATAAACAAACAAAATGTACCAAGAAATTGCACCCAGCACAAGATTGCTTTATTTGTCTTTTCATGACAGAGTTACAGTTTCAGAATGTCACGCCTGGATGATACCTTATTCTATTCATTTACACTTGAGGAAAAGGAGCTTCAGCAAAGAGGAGAGGCTTTTCCGCCCATCATGGAAGGAACTAATGGGCGAAAGCCAGGCTAGAATCAGTCTCCTGGTTTCCATTCCACTGATTCTATCTAAATGTATTTATTCATAATGCAGATCTATATGCCCCTGCTCCTCCCACAAAAAAACCAAACACACTTTATGAGGCAAATTATAATAAAATACACATACTCATATCCCCAGGGCAGTTTAAATAGACATGAATCATTAGAAATTAAATAGAGGGGGTTGTGGGGTTTTCTTTTCTGTCTTCCCTCCTTTTTTATATTTCTATCCTTTTCTTTTTTCTTTTTACTCCTGTTTTCCCACTAGACTATGTAGAAGCACTGGAGAATCTATCTGAGGGTTTCTTTGTTTTGTGTGTGTGTGTGTGTGTGTGTGTGTGTGTGTGTGTTCACGCCCAAAAACTACTAATGGAGAAACCACAATCTGAAGGCGGGGTCCAGGAAGTACACTTACAGTTGTGTGTGATAATGTTGTCAGAGCTGAAGGAGTGTCAGAGTTTTCCTCAGATGCCCTCTCTCCAGGTTTTGCAACTTGGAATTTAAAATGAGCTTTGGACCACAACTCAACCCACCAGGTCTCGGATGAGGGGAAATAACTCCTATTCATGTACTGCACTGGGCATGGGGGAAAAAAGCCAAGTTTTTCCAAATAAGCTTGTTATATAGTGCAGGATTTAGAGAATCATTTTTTTATAAGCTTTAGAAAACAAAACAGGCATCTTTGCCATTCCCTGCTCCATTTTATAGGTCTGCTCAGAGAGCCAGCTTCTATCATTATAAAATAAGTGTGTAAATAAATGTGCTAAAGGAAATACCTTATTTTTCTTCTTTTTCCCTGAGAGCTTTTGGAATGGGGATTTGGGTGTGGGATGCCTGAGAGCTTTTGGAATGGGGATATGGGTGTGGGATGTGAGTGTGATGTCTGTGGCATGTCTATATCATGGGGTGGAAAAAAATAGCCTGCTAGAATAGGACAGTAGGGAAACCAGAAACAATGAAATATGAATATATTTTAAGCCTAGATAAAGCAAAACACAATCCTCAATCTTGGGTCCTTATGTGAAAATGGATATAAAACACCTTGTGTGAAAAGTTCAGAACATAGTTCTGTTGTGCAGTGGGTCCTTGTAGGAAAGGAGTTGCCAGTTATTACTTTAACTGACAAAGACTCATAGAGTCATAGCTTCTCAGAGCTGAAAGGCACCTCAGGGGTCAGAGTCAAAGCTCCTTACCAGCTCGGGAACCTTCTCTATTGTAACCCTGACAAGTGGGTAATGTGATTCTGAACACCTCCCGTGATGCTGAGTGTCCTAATTCATAAGGCAGCATATTCTGTGCAGAGTGGCTCTCCTTGCTGGAAAATGCTTCTGTATCCTGAGCTGAAGCCTGTATTTCTGTAACTACCACCTGTCTCTCTGTGTTCCCCCCTCTATAGCCACCCAGAAAAAACACAAATTATTTTTCCCAGTGATAGCCCTTCATGCAATTATTCACAGAGAAACAAACCAAATATCTCTAGTCTGTACTGACAAGGTATTATGCTTTCCCCTTAGTCCATGTCCCAGTATCCAAGGTCACAGGATACAACACAGCATTGGTGTGGAAGACACATAGTTGGGACCTTTGGCAAGTTTAAGGGCTAGAAGGGGATGGAACAGTGTCAAGAGATTGGTAAGGGGGACCCCCCCTCAGTTTCCTCAGAACAGTTGATGGAGTTAAGGCATTCATAGAAAGAGGATTTCCAGAGCAATTCATCACTTTGCTTTTTATTGCCTGGTGTATGAGGTCAAGCAGACAGGGTTTCCCCCCAAAGAAGGGAGAACTGAAATGTTTCATTAAATTTTGTTAAGTTATTTTGTCAGAGAATTTATTGAAGAAATGGCCCGTGTTCAGATTTTAAGGTAGAGAGAAGAGGAATCGAAGGTTTTATTTGCCGTGATGGAACTTGAATTGGGCTTTGGGATCAGATTGTGCATATGGAATGCTGGGTAAAGTGTCAGGCTCTCTAAGACAGGAGAGATTGTTGGTGTTTTTCTGGATACTCAGTGGGTTGGGGACAACACAGTCCGTGAGGTTTGATGGAAAGAACATGAGTTTGGGACTGCAACCAGCCACCTGCCTATTCAGTTCCTCTTTCATTCATCAAACATTTGTTGAACACCTACTAGGTGCCAACCCCAGTGATGGGCACTGGGAATGCATCTGTGATCAAGGTAGACATAGCCACTGCACGCATATAGCACACATTTTTGTGGGGGGAGACAAGTTATCAGGCGCTTTAATGGCGTTTGTGAAAAAATAGTGACGGAACCAAAGGCAATGAGTGGCTGCAAAGAGCCCACGTGACCTAGACCTGGGCACGTGCAGGTGGAAGATGTTGGGGAAAAGCCAGTTGCAGGAAATGACTTCTAACTAGAGAGCTGAAGAAAGACAATTACTAGCTGGTGGCCTCACCGAAATCACCCTCTCTCTGAGCCCAAGTTTCTTATCTCTAAAATTGGAATGATAATAACAGTCCTGACTCACCTGCTTTAGTGGAAGGTTGTGAGGATCCATAAACAGATTTTTTGTGATAAGTGCTATGTTGAACTGTAAAGCGCTCTATCATTGTAAGAAATGACAATTGTTAATAACTGTTATCAGATATTGTTATCTCCGTTCCTAGCTCCGTTTTCTTTCCACACGTACAGATCTGGCTCCCCTGAGTTCAGCAGGAGCTGCAAGAGAGAATAAAAGGACAGATTTGGGTGCAGAGATTTACACTGCTACAGTTTCTTTATAGCTAGAGTCCCCAGGCCCTCAGGGCTACTGGTCACAGGGTTGAAGGCAAGGGTGGAACAGGCTGTCTGAACCAGGTGCATGCGTCACACGGGGTGCACTTCACTTGGGGGCTCACCTTGATAGGAAGGACAGACTGGGTCAAATGTTTATCCAGACTGTTCTGGGGACCTCACTAACATTTCCATGGCCCTGGTCTCACCAGAGGTAAAATTACCCCAACTGGGTTGCGTGCCTGTGAAAGCCTTTGTGAGATACCAAGGGAATTCTGCTCAGCTAGTCCTGATGGTGGGGGAAAAGCAGTGGCCAAGCCATTTCAAGCATCAGCAATTCCTGGTTTACTGAGATTTAACTTTTAAGAGCAATAAGTGCATTTTGCCCGAGGGCTAGTCTTTTTGTTTTATTAATTCTGGTCAAATTTCAGGGGATTTTTTTCCATGCCCCCTCTGGTGGCCTGGAGACATAATAAATATTTACTAAATTTGAAGTTAGTTTGAGAGCTAGAAACAGCACTGTCTACGTAGACACCTCCGCTTTCCCCTTCTGTGCCAAGTTGTCTTACCTGCAAAAAGAAATGGAGATGGCAGATGGGATTTTATCCCTTGTCTCTCTACCATCAACATCCCACATGTCTGTGATGCTTGTCTTTCTTTTTCCTGCCTCCATTTTCAAATCCAAGAAGCTTGGGCCAATTCTATTTGTTAGGCTTTTATTGACAATCTAACCACCCTAGAAGGCCAGATCTTGTAGCCTGGGCTGCTATTTAAATCTCCATCAGACCAGAGCAACTTTGTTTAAAATTACATTTTGTTAATCCATCATGTGGATGTGGAGCTTGCTATTTTTAATACATGCTCTGAACAGCCCAGTTATTCATGGCTGAGAGTTTGCCACAGAACTTTAGAGCTGAATTTAAAAACAAACAGCCCAGAGAAGCAATATTCAGAATGCTTCTTTCACAAGCTAATAAAATTTGGGAGTGGGGAAGTAGAGGGGCAAGTTTCACCTCTAGTGGGACAGCAGCTTGGAAAGGCAGTGAGTTTCTTTGCTCTGTTTGATGCTAGGGGAGCAAGTAAAGGAATGACTCTCTTTGGTGCTTGTTTAGATGGCAGACTCCATTGACCTTTCCCGAGTCATTTGTCAAAATTCTGGAAATGGGCACTTTTATTACAGGACTGTGACACTCTGTAATATCTTTTGATAATTATTCTCTCTCTCTTCACTCCCCCCACCCCCATTTCCTTCCTTTCTTTTACACAGGGGGAGAAAAGGCATGAAAATAGAAGTACTGAATTAAATTCTAGCAGAAATATCTGTATTTATAACAATTCTTAAGTGATTGTTGGGAAACCATAGATAGTTTACACTGAGATGTTTAATGGTAGCAAAAACCACCTAAATGTTGACTTCTTGGACTTTGAGGAATGATATTAATTTGTTAATTCATTCATTCACTCATTCATTCAAACATACTAATTAAGGTGATAACATGGGCCAGGAACTGTATCAAATGCAGTGTTTACAAAGCTGGAGAGACCCAGCATTTGCCCTTGAGGAGCTCATGAGTTTACTAGGGTCCAAAGATTAAAAAGCCTCCCAAAAGACCAATTCAGGAAATTATGGTTCCTGATCCTCTTTCTTATTTTGCCAATTCGACAAGAGATATTTATGCCACCTTATCAGAGTTCTATAAGAGCATATAAAAGATATTTCATTTTCTATTCAGGACATTCTGTAAATATATAGGCTCATTAAAGGTCAATGATTCATAGAGTACGGATCTGGCTCATGTAAAGTAGAACAGACAATGTAGAAGAACAGAGAGACCATTTATTGACTCACTCACCCAAAACATCCAAGGCCCAGGGCTAAGGCACAATTAGAGCAATTTCTGCTAACTACTTGTTTTCTCTCGGTGAATAGAAGTATCACAAAAAAAGGTAGAAACAAGAGAAGAGCAAATGCCTTATTTATGCTTTTGGAAATCAACAAAGACAAAGTGTCTTGACTTTTTTTTTGCCTGAATTGTTTCAAAGTGCTATCATGTAGGTTGGAGGTTATTACTTGCATGGGTGAACTAGGATCTTTCCGATCCATGGAATGACTGTGCCTCAGCCAGCTGTCTTACAGATGCTTACCATTGATCATGAGAGAAGCACTGACAGATGGGAGCAGATCGATTTGTGTTGGAGTTCCAATCACTTGCACAGTGTATACCACGGCCCAGGTAATGGTAATAACCCTCTCAGATGAGAAGTCAGGGCCATATAGCAGACCCGCAAAACCCAGCATCTATTTGGTCAGGTAACTTCTTTAATACTGAGTGGGTGAGAAAGCTTGTTTCAAAGAAAAGGAAACCAAAAGCAAAAATAAAGTAACTGGTTTTGCCAAAGTTCTTCACTCATTTCTTGATTCAATAAACTTTGAGGACCTTTGTACAGGGCTAAATGCTATGGGAAATACGAAGATGGTTAACATGTAGTAGCCCTTCTCCTAAAGAATCTCATTGTTTCAAACTTGCACCAACCATGAAAAAGCAAGGCCAAAATTGATCAGTGCCACATAAGTTTCCAAAAGGGTGTGAGGGAGATTCTAAGGAGAGAGACTTTGCCACCAGGTTGAGGGGGGAAGGGTTAGGGAAAGCTTTCAGGAAAATGCAGGTATGGAATTGGCTTTGGTGTAAAGTTGGGAAGAGAGTAAGGAGGAGGGAAATTCCAGGGAAATGTCAGTGGCCAGATCTGTGTTTTATAAATATCACTGTGGCAACAATATGGAGAACAGGTTGGAGAAGAGAAAGAATTAAGTTTATAATAACAGTAATAGCAGCTAACATTTAATTAATTGCCTATTATGTCAGGCATTGCACTACGGGCTTGCCCAACTTTATCTCATGTAATCATTAAAACGACTTCTGAGATAGGAATTACCACCTCTATCTTACAGGGAAAGGTATGACAGAACCCAGACTAACAAAGAGCTTGTATCATTGGCAGTGAACACTTGTAAGAAAATGAAAAGGGTCCTTCCTATCTGAATCAGGGACTGTGGAACAGAGGAGATGGATTGTAGAGAATTAGGAAGACAACCTGTTTCCAAGAACCAATAGGCCTTTAGAGTGAGTCAAAAACCTCATAAACACTAAAAACCTCTGTGAGATTCTATTCTGCCTGAAGGACTATGACTTACATGGAACCTGCCTTGTGAAGTAAGTTACAATGCCATTGTAAGAGGTCCCTTGTCTTATCACTGTCCACCCAGATTCTGGCACTCTGCCTGGCAAATGGTGGGTGCTCAAATGGTGTACGTTCCTTGAGAGAATGCTCACCTCGTCATTCAACATTCATTGGAACCTTGGGTAATTCATTCTGCCCCCCTTCCCCCACCCACACCAACCATTTAGTTTTTCTATCTTCATATTAGAGCAGACTGTGCCTCATTAACTCATTATATGTTAAGTTGAATAAGGTGTTATCCTGGAAAATTAATTACCTAGGGCAAAGATAGGGATACTGTAGTGGCTAATGGGAGTGTCTATATGGCATGTGGGGGCACTTTTTGGATACGTTTAATTCTATCATGTTTCTCAATCTGTGCAGAAAAGGGCAGAAGATTGGTTTCTTATTTATTCCTTAAGGCAGTTTCCTTCACCACCTAAAGGCATTAGGGATTTTGAGATGGAAATGCTCCCAATGAGATGTCCTCCTTCAGAACACCGCCCTTAAAATCAGACAGAGGAAGACTCCCCCCTCCTTGAATGAGCTTGGCAAGCCCTGCCCCCAAAGGGGGTGGAGGTAGAGAAATAATAGTCCACAACTCGCACGTCTGCTTGAGTACAGATTGGCAAGTGGCATAGGCGCGCAGACCTCTGTCATTTATTTATTTTTCTTTCCACTGGGTGCGCTGTCCCTTTAAATGGGGACGCTGGTGCTGGCTCCGTAACACCGGAGCCGGCAGCTTGTTGATTTCAGAGCTGGTGAATTTCACATTGTTTCCACTTCACTTTCCTCGCTCCGGGGGGAGGCTCGGGTTGGCTGTACGACCACTGTCGCCTCTGCCAGCCGGGGCCAGGGGAGGGCAGGGACCTGCAGCATCGGGGCCGGCGTGGGGCCGCAGGGAAGGGTGTCGGGGCCACACACGCACCCTCGCTGCAGTCAGCTGCTGCCGAAGCCCGGACGCCCGGAGCGCACGGAGCCGGGACCGCCCGCCCAGACGCCCGCCCGCCAGCCCGCCCACGGGCCGGGGCCGCAGCCAGGGAGCCGGCAAGGGGAGGAGGCCCGGGGGGGGGGCGGGGTGGGGGGCGGGGGTGGGTGCTGCCGCCGCCGCGGAGCTGCTACTCGGCGCGTTTTGCATGAAGATGGCGGCTCCCACCGCCAGCAAGGCAGCGTCCCTGGGCTGTAACAACAAGCCAACGTTCCCGGAGCTGGATTTCAGGTCGGGAGCTCGGGTGGAGGAATTGAACAAACTCATCCAAGAATTCACGAAGCACGACCAGCGGGAATACGACGACCAGAGAGCGCTGGAGATTCACACAGCCAAGGATTTCATCTTTTCCATGCTGGGTAAGCAGGAAAAAGGGGGAGGTGTGTGCGTGTGTGTGTGTGCGTGTGTGTGTGATGAGAAGAGGGGTAGAGAACCCATTCCCCCTTTCTCGCACTCTCTCTCCTTCTGGCTTTCCTTCCCGGAGCCGGGTGCCTGTGGTAGAACCCATCCCTGTTCCGCTCTTCCCTTCTTTCTCGCCGCAAGCCGAGCTGCCTTCCTTAGTATACTTTGCGCCGGGTCCCCTTCTAACCCCGTTCGCTGGCTCTTTTGTTAATTTCTCACCGGCCAGGGGCTCGTAGGCAGGTGAAGAGTTGGTGGTGAAACCTCGCCCTGTTGGGGGGAAGCCCCTGGAAACCGCGCGGTCCAGGTGAGACCCCGAGGCGCCTTTCGATGAAGGGATTTGGCTCCGGAGGTTCGGACCTGCGCCTTCCGAACGCCGACTCTCGGGTCCTGGCCAGAGCCTGGGGCGCGGAGACCGCGCAGGGCTCTGGCTCCGCGCCCGAGCGACAAGTTGCTTCTCTAGTCTTGCGGCGCGGCGCTGTCATGCCAAGCCCCCGGTGACCAAACTTGTTGGGTGTTCCCTAGTAACCCGCTCGAGTAGGCTGGGCGCCCGGAGTTCCTGCAACTTTGATTTGCAAATCGACTTCCCTTTGAAGCGCTCGGAAGCATTTCCTGTGCTTCTCCCGGGCTCTTGCAGAGGTCGGAATTCCTCATTCCCAGCTCGTAAATGACAAGGCTCTGAGCTCGGACCCCAAGAAGCGCCAGCCCCCTCCTCTTTGTGTAATTTCCCTGCGCTGGCCCAGAGAGGCGCCCTTAGTTTCGAATCCTGGAGACCTCGGGGGTTAGAATAATGCCGCTACTCCCACCCTGAAGCCGGGCACCTAACAGGTCCCTCAACAGATTGTCGGATGGTGTGTAAAGGGGAATCATGAAGCCGACCTGGAGAGCAAATCCCCCCTCAAGTGTCCTGTCGTTCGAATTATTACTGCTGAGGTACATAGCGTGAGTGTCCGCTGTTGGGGGCTTCCTTCCACGTAGCTTGCAGCCCCACCGGTGCAACCTTGGGGGCGTGCAGTACGTGGCCTGGCCGTTAACGTTTCGCAGAACTGGGACTCGAGTGTGGCGCTGCCCTAACACGGGTCTCTGTGCCCTCTACAAATACGTCCTCAGCCAGTTTTCCAGGTCGTGGAAAATTTTGTTGAAAAAGGGCTTGAGGAAAACAGCGCTTTTTGCCTTGCTGCTACCATTTACTTGGATGTCAGCTGGCTGGCTGTCGTTGCTGGTGCTATCGTGGGGTACCTTCTTCCCTCATTTTCTTGCTCCCAGAGCCCAAGTCCAAGTCGGGGCTAATACAGATTGAACGTGTGGGGGGCTGGTAATAGTAACGTCTGGGAAGTTGGAGAAAGTCTGTGGAAACTTGGGGCTGAATTTCACCCTTTGCTCCATGCTGCCCAAGCGGATCCTAAATTGTGTAGGAGGTTGAAAAGCTCCCTATTGAGATACTCGACCATTCAACTGTTTAGATGAATTAAATGTATTTCTTTCCTTTTTTTCTTTTTTAAACAACTCCCTAACCTGGTGGGAGTGAGCTTCCAGATCTGAAAACAAGTACAGTGATTGTCAGGAGGGTGGGGATATGCAGAGAAGGCTCAGGGCAGTGATTTCAGCTGCTTAATCATGGCCTTTCTCTTTGACATAAATAATGGAAGTCTGCCATTGTGTTGTTACAGCCCCCGCATCAATTCCGATGTCTCCTGCTCTAGACTGTTTTCTAGAGAAAAGGTGCTGGGTCACCATCACTCAGGATAGTCATGGAACAAAAAAATGGGTGGGTGTGGGGAGGGGTAAGTTTAACTATACCCTGCTCATTAGGAGCTTCTCTGCTAACCCCGTGACAGAGACACTGATTTAGCAAAGCCTTCACCCAGATGTGAAGGGTAAATGATTCTGGGGTGCTTCATATATACATGTGTTTAATGTCACCAGAGGCATTGTGTTGACAGGTAAGCTAAATTCCCTTCTATTCCTTTTTATCCAGTTGACCTTGCAAGGGAAGGCTTTCTTGCCCCCCTGGGAATTTGCTATTTCCACCTGCAGGAGAGAAAATTCAGGAGAGTGTCATTTAAGCCTTTTGCCCCTCTGGACACTAGAAGGCAGATGGCCAAATGAGCTTGCCTGTGTGTGGTGCTGCATTCATTTGTGAGTTCCTTGCTTTCCTTTAATGAGGTGCTGGCTGCTCTAGACAAGTGAAGGTTTGGCGACAGCCAGGGTCCCCGTGTGGATTTACTTTTTCTAAAGCGGATTTTCGCTTGGCTTAAAAAACAAAATCTCTTTTTGTGCACTTTGTTTCACTTGCCACACAGCCTTGAGTCTTTCATGAATATGCAAATGAGGTGTCTTAATGACCCTCAGCTTGTTAAGGTGTCACTGGGGTGGCACCAGGCCCTTATTTCTGGTAGGTTTTTTTTTTTGGAGGGGGGGGGGGGTGACTCCTCTTGGCTTTGTTCTGCTTCTATCTGAGCTGGCTGTACCTGAGGATTGCCAACAGTTTAAAAACATTATCCCCTCACACAGAATGAAACAGTAGAGGAATTTGGTGCAAGCCCCTTTAGTGGAGCTGTGGATAACATTACTCCTGGTTTTAGGCAGCTGGGGGAACAGCCTCTCTCTGTCTATAAGATTGTTAGTCTGGACCCTAGCCCCCTTCTCAGGCCCTTTTTGTTCTGTCTAGTTTGGAGGCAACTTTATGCAGAAGAGTATAAGAGTATAGTGGTGGTAGGTAGTTGTCACAATCAGTGACCTGTCAGCACCAAGAAAGTCCATTGTCCTATCAAAGCAGGGTTCTTAATAGGCCTTGGGGTTGATCTGAGCCTGTTGGTGGTCATTGTGGTCTCTGTGATCTTCCTGACATTCTGTGTTTGTACAGAGATTCTGATTCCTTTGAGGCAGATGTTGGCTGGAACCATCTAGACTCACTCTTAATTTCTCTACACCTTGGTCTTTTAGGAGAATGATTGCTGTTATTATCTAGTTAATATTTGAGAGCCCAGATTGTGTGAGAGGCTGGCAGTGCATAATAAACACCATTTATCAAAATTCAGGGAAATTGCCAGAGTTCATTAATGTTTTAATAATATTTGGTATTTGCATAATGTCTCTGCCAGCTCTTTTGTTATCTTCATTCCCTGGTGAGGTTGGATGGAGACTGGTTGTGTCCCCATTGAACAGATGCAGAACAGGAGGTATGCAGGACCTATAGAAGCCAGGAAGGAGCCGAGCGGTCACTTACCCTACAGTCCAAATGGTAGATACCATGGCACAGTTATTAGAATAGCTCTCATTTACTGATTGCCTTCTCAGGGCCAGGAACTTCGCACAGTGGTAGGAGTAGGTATTGCTTTCCCATTACACAGATGAGGGTATTGAAATTTACTAGGGTTAAGACGCATCTAGGGTCTCATGGCTAATAAATGGTACTGATAATGCTCAAACTCACAACAGCCTGCCTCTAATAAGGCATATTCCTCTTCTCTACTGGAGAAACTATTAAGAATAAATGCATTAAGTGCAGAGTACAGGCTTTGTTTACAAAAATTGCTACCTCTTCTTTTAGGATTTTGTTTCTGATTTCAGCTATAGTGTTAGGGTGATCCAAGCAGCGTCTGAGCTGATTTCTGGAACAGTCTGAGTTCAAGTATTTTATTCCATAATAAAGTCACTTGTTTGAATTTCTGGTTGAGAAAATAATGGCCATTATAATAAAATGTTAAAATCTGTAGTTCTGGTCGTAGTTCTAGCCTGCCTCTTTGCTAGTGGGGTGGTCTTAGATTTTTTGTCTACTAAACATGGGTAACGGTAATGAATCATTTCTGAATTGCGTGTGAATGTGAAGTCACTTTGTAAACTGAAAAGGAATGTATACATTATTTTATTGTTTATTTAAAGACATGGGCATTATTCAAAAATCTAGTGAACTTAACCTGGAATTATTTCTGCAGGTTGGTATTAGAACTAGGGAGCACAGTCAGAGGCAGCCGAGGAGAATACAGGTTCTGGCTATAGAAGGCATGATTAATTCTAACATGCACTGCCATTTTTTAAGTTCATACCATGCTCTGGCCATGGTGCTAACTACTTTGCATAAATCCATTAATTTGTGTTATTTTCTTCCAAAAACTTTGTGAGGATAAATATTATCATGCCTGTGCATTTAACATATACTTGCCGATTGTTATACTGCTTGCCAAACAGGATGCAGCGTCCTGAGGGATAGCATAGTGAGTAGAGACTTTGAGAAATTCCTATGGGCCCTTGGAGACCCCTCCCTCTTCTCCTTTGCCCACTACCTGGAGGAAAGTGGTTAAGTAGTTTGCTGGCTCTTGTCTCCTTTTAGGTCCATAAATACATTGTAGCCACCTGAGAATCCTACAGTGTA